>NC_054707.1:38959182-39259182 GCF_016097555.1 Gigantopelta aegis | reverse complement strand
TAAATAAACACAAAACCTAGTTGCACATATCAAACCTAGTAGCTTGATAACATCAGCTACTGACCTTTTAAACTAATATTTCTGGTGTATGTCTGATGATAAAGACATTTATAAATAGCTATTACCCAGTAGTGTACCTGAACATATTGAAACATAAAATTTTAATTTTTTTTAAATTGTTTTATTAAAATAAAAAGGTATTATGTTTGGGAGAACTTGGTGAGATATTTATCTCATCTCTATACGTTCGAGTGGTTTAGTTTTTAAAACCTGCATTTGACACAAAATGTACTGTTTAATTTCAGAGACGTGGGATCATCACTAAGAAATGTTCATGTCATGTGGATGTCCCGCTGTGGACTGAATGAACTTGATGGAATATCTTCCATGTCTAGTCTCAAAGAGATTTATCTGTCATACAATGATATATCAGATATCAGCCCTTTGAGCATGCTTGATACTCTGCAGATTCTCGATTTGGAGGGGTAGGTCCTTTTCCTTTCCTTTCTTTTTGTTTTTATTTTATAAATTTGTATTTAATTAAACCTTTCACTGTCCATTCATTAATATAAATTTACTTAATGCTGCAATTTTGCCTTGTTATTTTGAAATGTTGTTTTATAATTGAAAATATAAACACGGCTACATTGGTAATAAAACATATGTTTTTGGTGTCTACATTATGGTCCCATGCCTTGGTATGATAAGTCTGTTGCCATTTTAAATATACATAGTTACACTAAAGAAGGGAGAAAGTGTCCTGTGTTAGAGCAGCTTAAAAAAAAAAAGTACATTTGTTTTTGCAAACTAATTTCATACCTGCCATTGTATCACTAACAGTGATCAATTTTAGCAATATTAGAAACCTGTAGTTTTTAGAATTATGTTGAATTTACAAAATAAAATCATGCATCCTGTTAATTTTTACTGTTTTTCAGCAACAACATTGATGACATAGCTCAAGTTCAGTATCTGTCTCTGTGTCAGAATCTCAAGAGTCTTGCCTTGGAGGGCAACCCTGTCTGTGTTGCCCCGACGCCAGACAGCACAAAGGTAGGTAACATACTGCAGTAGTTTATACCTCTTCTTGTATATGGCGTTGGTTAGCACTTATCCTTAAAATTTAGTTTTAACCTTTTTCCTTATAAACTAAATATACAGTTCTCTGTAAGATTTATTCCTGCATTAGTTCACTGAAAATTTACAAATTGTATATCGACAATATGTGCTGGGTATTGGGTAAAAACATAATTTACAACCTCTTCCCAGTCGGGGCAGGTGCTTGGTCCATATCACAAACCTGCCTTTTCTCTTACAAGTTTTAAATGTGGTCTTAGTGAGACTATTGCAGAGTGTTTGTTTTTCATTCCTGCATACTTGTAAGCACCTACAATGCTTTTCTACTTGCAGGCAGTTTCTTCCTACGTTTAATGTTACATTACAATTACTGCATTAAAGCTGATGATCATAGTTATTAGCCAGTGAAAAATATGTTATGCCATTACAGCTTTCTTACCATTAATTTACATCTTACATTGTTTGCATAAATTTTCAGTTTTAACAAATCCAGTGTGTTTCTATAGTCTTCCTGGCATTTGTATTAGTTGAACATTAATTTTATAAGAAATGGAGCAGGAAAACTAAGATGGTGTCTTTAATATGCAATTCAGTGTTTGTAACATTTGCTGTTTGTAACAGGTTAGTGCATGTAACAGTCATTCTGTTTTAGATTTCGTACAACTATCGATCAGCTGTTAAGAAAATTCTACCTCATCTTCGGATTCTTGATGATGAGGCTTTGATTGAAGGTCAGGTACCAAAGGTGAAACCAAATGCCTTTGACGATGACTGGGCATATCTTCAGGAATTGCAAAAAGATGCCTTGATGATGGAGGAACCGTTAGAAAGTCAAGACAACACTGAATCAGGTACCCACATTTGACCAACAGAATTCAGACAAATGTGTGAATATTAGTCTCATGCATTTATGACTGGCACATCTTTACTTGTTGTAATTCAGCAGATGGTAAGATTTTATTTATATGGAATATTAAGGCTCATTTTCAGTTTTGATCAATTTTTATTTTTCAAATTTAGTAACACTAGATTATGAAAAAATTATTGATGACACTAATAAGCTTATAAATAGTTACTTCAAAATATTTGCATTAATTAGTTTTTACTTACTATTTCAGAGATCTAGAATTTTAAATACTGTAAATAGCCAATACGGTGATGAGTGACTAGCAAGATTGTTTGGTACTTTAAAAATCTTCCTCCAAACTTCTTTCATATTTTATGTACATCCAGTTGACTTTATGTTATATATTAATGAAAAAGGTTTGTTTTATTTAATGACGCCACTAGAGCACATTGAATTTCGGCTATTGGACATCAAACATATGGTCATTCTGACACTGGTTTTTTAAAGGAAACCCGCTGTTGCCACATATGCTACTCTGTTATGGCAGGCAGCAAGGATCTTTGACCATGGCCTTTGTTGAACCAGTTATGGATCACTGGTCAGTGCCAGTGGTTTTACACCTACCCATTGAGCCTTGCGGAGCACTCACTCAGGGTTTGGAGTTGGTATGTGGATTAAAATCCCATGCCTCAACTGGGATCTGAACCCAGTACCTACCAGTCTGTAGACTGATGGCCTAACCATGACACCACCGAGGCCGGTGTCTGATACATTAATGAAACCCTTTCACGGACACTTTTAAAACAATCATACTTGCCCGTTTCCTTTCTCTTCTTCAAATTATTATTTCTTGATGATCTGTTAGCTCCTCCTATCTTTCAGCTTCTTTTGCTGTTCACCTTCACAACCCAGTTTTTGTCTCCAACAACCCAGTCTTTGTCTCTTGTGGCCATCTGTATCACACACCTGCAATTTCAAATCAGATTTAGCTGTATGCTTACCTTTTTTTTCTTTTTCTTTTTTTTTTGTAGAAGAAGGCTCTGCCCCTGGATCTGCCAGGAATTCACGACCTAGTACAGCTGCCCTGCGACCCGCTACCTCATACAAACCAGGCTCTACTCTGAGGCCTATGTCAGCATTTCGACCATTAACCAGTATGCGACGGCCTGCTACAGTAGACATTGCTCGACCCACTACTTCTGCTGATCGACCGCCATCAGCTAACAGACCTCACTCAAGTGGTGAGTGACAGCATAACAATATGCAGTTGTACCTTGTTTGTTCATCATTTTCACGATTTTATCACTGAAATTTGACTTGGTATTTTTAACAAAGACTTTGGAAACTTTATAATCATGTCACCTTTAATGGAAAACTTGACATTAGGCTTTGTTAGCATATTAAAGAATATTTTTAATATTTTACTCACTTTACTATGTCTATATATATATATACTACTCAAAAGAATTTAAGGGTCAGACGATATTTTCGACATTATTTTCTGAATGTCAATTATATTAGCTAGACCATAATGTCACGCATGGTATTGTTCCATTTTGACGAAAGTGGGTCTAAGCAACCCATAAATGAATTAAAATCCACTGTCATTGACACTGTTGACTAGTTCTAATGGCAAAAACATGCTTATATTTGCACGTAAATTAGGGCGAAAGCGAAAGGTCTGCTAAGTGCCCATAACTTGCTTTTTCACAAAGCGCTTCATTTGCACGCTTTGCATGTGTATTCCATGTTCCCAATGCTGAATTTCCGTATAATTGGAGCTTGCGTTCGTGTACGGTGCACATTCCAAATTCGACAATGGTACGACGTCAACTGACTATCGAAGATCGAGGAAGGGCTATTGCTTGGCTTCAGGATGGCAATACGCAAAGAAATGTTGCTCTGAGACTTGGTGTCAGTCAGAGTGTCGTTGGCCGACTGTGGCAACGGTACCAAGCAACGAATTCTGTTCGAAATCGTCCACGTTCGGGAAGACCCCGAAGCACTACAAATAGAGAGGACCGCTACATCACCAATATGGCTCTACGTCAACGCACAACCACTGCACGCCGATTACGTGACAATCTGCGGACTGCGACTGGAACTCGAGTGTCTGATCAAACCATACGCAATCGTCTGAGAGCCAATAATCTACGCTGCCGTCGCCAGGCTGTTCGACCACCACTCCTACCACGTCACAGAATGGCCAGACGTCACCGGTGCACACTTCATCTGCGGTGCAACGTGTTCAGTGGGGTCGAGTGATGTTCACTGATGAGTCCAGGTTTAGTCTCCAGTTCAACGACGGTCGGGTTCGTGTCTACAGACGTCCTGGGGAGCGCTTCGCTGACGTTAACGTTAGACAACGTCACTGGTTCGGTGGTGGCAGTGTCATGGTGTGGGGCGGCATCTCTATCCACCACAGGACCCCCATGGTGGATGGCAATCTGAATGGAATCCGCTATCTGAATGAGATCATCCGGCCGTTGGTTCTCCCAGGCCTTCAGCAGATTGGCGGCGGGGCAGTTCTGCAGGATGACAATGCCAGACCCCACCACGCCAGGGTGGTAACGGACTTTCTCAGACAACAAGGTATCGCCAGGATGAATTGGCCAGCATATTCGCCTGACTTGGCCCCAATAGAGGTCGCCTGGGATGAATTAGGCAGGAGAGTTCGGGATAACCATGCCCCTCCGGCCAACCTTCATGATCTGGGTCAACTTCTTATGGCAGAGTGGCAGGCCATTCCCCAAGAGTTCTTCAGACGTCTGATCAACAGCATGAGGCAACGATGTGTCGAGTGTATTCGCACCAGGGGTGGATTCACACACTATTAAATGAATGTTCTAATGTGTAAAATCCATGTTTGACAACCTTCAACTTTGACAGCATGTCATGTGACTTTCTTGTATACAGTGACGTTTATTTGTGTTTTTTTGTAAATATGGAACAATAAATTAAATTTTTGGTGTAGTTTAAATCATCAATCTAATACACTCTGAAACTTATTTGGTTATAAATTTTTGACCCTTAAATTCTTTTGAGTAGTATATACTGGAGGCCAAAAGAAACTATACACTTAATATTTTTCACATTAATTCTAACAGAATTTGTTTTATAATAATATCAGACCAGATTACATTAACAAACAGACCACTTCACAAAATTGCATTACATTTTAAAAATTAAAACAGTTATTTATCTTAGGGGTGGGGGTGGATGCAAAAACAAAACAAACAGTTAAAATTATAACACATTTGACAAATTGAAATTGGTTAAGGAAAATGCTTCAGTGTCTTTAACAGTGTGTTAGTCTGCTGTTAGGTCAAAATAATGCTGATAGATGTTGTCGTATTGAGTTAATGTAAACGTTGAACCAATTTTGTTGGCAAGTTTTGTTATACACGTCTCTGCACTCTTTGCAGTGCAGACAGGGTGTGGGATTGTTGGTTATATCTCACCATCTGGCATACTGTGTGTGTACTGATTTGACGCTCCAAATGAATTGAACCATGCCTATTGCATGTTTGCAATGAATTTGATTGAGCTTTGCCATTTAAACATTTTTAATATGATATATGTTTTTCAATTGTTTTCATTGGTTAACATTCAGCATGAAGTAGCCATTTACAAACTTCAGTTTAATTCTGCACTGCCTTTTGTGCAAAACAAGTTTTCCGAACCGACCGATGAAAAGCCTGACTAATTTCAACTTTTGCTTGGGGGAATTTATTTTAAAAAATTGTCATAGCATCACATATATAAACCTTGTAGAAACTTGTCTAAGTATTTTAGAAAATATTGCATTTTAAAAAGTGTAGAGGATTTTTTTTGCATTGAGTATATATATAGATTATTATACGAGCTTGTGTCTCGTACTGATTTTAAAAAACGAGTGTATGAATCCTGACACGAGTTTAATAAAATCAGTATGATTCACACGTGAGTGTAATAATTTCTTTATTATTCACATTGTCCAAAATATTATTTTGACGAATAACAAGCTCGGACCATGTCAAAACGTTTCAAACGTAACTAAAAAGAGAGGACGAAACGACATCATTTTCAGAAATGACATCATATTGATACGCGTTTACACAGATCTAACAAAATTACGTCATTCGTTGTGCACGTGAAATCATTATGACACACATGGGTCATACTGGTTATATTTCCCTGAATATTTTGAACTATTTGGATAATAAATATATATATCAAACAGATCATGCATAATTGGGCATCAAAATCACTACAACTGCTATGTTAGTAGGTCAGCTGAACATGGTCAGTACTTTAGTCACTGAAGATCTTTACTTTGCTAGATGTGGAGGTGGATCCAGTAAGTGAGTTGACTGCAGGCATAGTCATCTGTGGTAACCCATCACGAGCACTACGGACACGCAGAAAAGCTACCCAGTCTGATGTCGGGGAAGAGAAAGCAAAAGCCAGATTATTTGCTGAGGTACACAAGCGTTCTTTCACTTAATATTTCAAACAGAAGGTGTTGCAGTTGTTAGAATAAAGTAACATTAGTTTTTGTTTCGAATTTATGAATCAAAAGGCGAGATATAGGTATTATTGTATTTGTGATGGGTTGGTTTATAGTTGCATATATCTTTGTTCATCACAATACTTACTAAAAAAAATTATTATAAATTCTTTTTTGAAATTTGCATTGTCCTGAAATTTATTGATGCAACTGTGAATGACACCAAAAACTCCTTTTTATCTGCTATTTTTATCTGCTGATGGGTTTACTTTTTTCAGAAGAGCTTCCAAGTAGAACATTCATATTATGTAGAACCAGATGATGACCAACACATGGCCAGTGTAGTGCAGGAGCTGAAGGAGTGGAGAGTCCATCATGATAGGTCAGTTATAATTCAATCACTGGGATTCACCGACAAAGGGTCTTGTTGGAATTGGATCAGATTGACTGCAAGTCTGATGGTCCAAGATTAATCACCGCTCAGTCTTCAGTATTTAAATGTATTAAATTGAAGCCATGTCCAAAGAGTTGTCTTGACTAACTGTAAATAATAAAACTTTAAACATGTTTTGTCTTTCTTGAACATTGTTTGGTATTCAGTTTAAAACTGGCTTCTAGCTTGAAATAGTTCGTTTTTCTAGTTGTCTGAAATGTATTTCTGATTTTATGATTACTAACAAATTAATCCATCATTCCAGAACCCAATTTTTTTTAATCTTATCGGGAGACAATTAAATGCTTAAGTTCTTGGCCATTTGAAGGATTCTGAGTTATGACATATTACCTTGATGATTTACATGGTTATATTTCTAAATGTTACTGTACAAAAACATTGAGATGCACATCAAAACATTATCTTGAACTTCTGTAGAAAGTAGGACAACCAAGAACAAACTGCATGTACATATATGAATATTATAAGCAAGAAACTATAAGTTACAACCAGTAGTCGACACAATATATTTAGATTACATCAAATAAAACACTTCACTGTGGCATAGGCGTTTTAGTGATTTGGTATCCTATTTAGATGGTTACAGGCCACAGTAGACAGATGGTCACTTAACACTGTAAATTATGGGGGAGTGAGGGCATGGGGGAATATAACTTTCTGACTACTGCAGGCGAGATATCTCGACCGACATCACGCAAGTCGGCACACTGTATACACATGGCACTCACAGGAAATAATAATAGACAGGAAATGCATTATTTTAAAGTCTGGCAGCTTTAGGTTTTCGTTTTAGGCAAGTATTTTCACTTGACAACAATGGCGGCACGTCGTTGTAATTTTCAGGAATCGATAGCTGATTGTGACAGCTAATTTGATAATAAATTTGACCATTTATTACCAAATAAAATCATGAAATACCGGGTATTGGGATTTCAATCATAGTAAGTTTTAAAAAAAACCCAGAGTTATTGAAATAATACACTTTATTTTATGTATTTATAAAACAAATTTAAGTGAAAATATGTGAGTAAAAGTTGTACATTTGTAGCCCCTCAACATGGTTTTTGCCAACAATTAATTCAGTAGTCTGAAGGTTAAATGGCCACTTGTGGTTGCTTGTGCAGGTTTGAATGTATTTTATGTATTATTAGCGTTTTTCAATTTTAATTGATTTCGTTCAAAAAAATTCATGAGATTTATGAACATTTTTTAGTAGCCAATATTTGTTTTATAAATCCTGGGATGTTGTTTGTCATTCATTCATGCAATGCAGTTTATTAATACTTTGCGGTTTACTGTCAGTGGTTGAAATCTTAAATTCACTCATGATCCTTTTTTAAGTTACCTACTAAATGTTAGCAGTATATCCACTGATCACATGCCTGTTTTTTGTCTTTACAGGAGAATGCAGAGGATTTTAGAAAGTAAAGCACCCCAGGTGTTAGTGATAGACGAGAATACACAATTATCTTTGTCAGACTCGGATTCCGATGAGGAGGATATTGATCTGTCACCCATTTTATTCTCTAGAAAAAACAATTTAACCGAACAGACTGTTAACACAAACATTATCAAACCGGACCTCTCCAGTGCAAGTTTTCACGGATTTAAACATGATGAATCATTCGAATTAGATGAAATTAGTCCAGATAAAAAGTTAGGTTATGCAGGCAGGCTACCTGAGTTCCTGAGACACCCTAAAGAATCCAGGTAATCATTAGAAGTTACAATGATGTACCAGAAAAACAATTATCTAATACTCAATAGCTTACTGTAGTGTCTTTTAACATTCAGTCATTCAGTCATTTTGTAAAATAGAAAAAATATTATGGTGAATTAAATCAAAGTTAAAGAAAATTATCAAAAGTACTGTATATCTTCATCTATAAGTGGACTTTTTAAAATTAATATATTATTCTATTTTATAACTTGGAGGGTCAACTTATGAAATGATGAACAAATTTACAATAAAAATTATTACAGTGTTAATTACAGCAATGATTTTATTGAATGTAACAGTGTATGATAAAAAGTAACTGAATTGTCACAATTACAACCTATTAGTAAATTATAACAGTAAACAAGATATATATATATATGGAAAAATTTGTCTTTCTAGGTCAAACACTTGTAGTGAATCGGAAGTGGTGACAACAGCTACAGGATTGCCAATGCCCGTCATCAGGAGCAGTCCGCTCGAACTAGTTTTTCCAAATTCGAGACCTGCGACAGCACGTGCAGCATTAGGTTTCTCAAACTCTGCACGCATGCGGCGACAGCTTCCTGAGGTCCCCTGCTTGCCACCCCGCCCTCCAGTGCGAAAGTCTTAGCATGGGACCGTCCCACATTCTCCGTCCGATCACATTCCGTCCAGTCATACTGCTGTGATATTGTCGTGTCGTGGTTGTGTGGACCAAGAACAGTGACAGAGATGAGCCAGGAGCCAGCCCTCTTGTCTAGTCACTCTGTCAAGATGCGTCAGCTTCTTAAAGTTGTCCATCGGAATTGCAAACAGTTAAAATTCATGCTTTATAACACTGAAGCTGTTTTGGAATATATTGCAGCTTTTTTCCAAAGCCAAAATGAGATGGCATAATTATGACAGGAGATGCATGATAAGACATCTGATGTTCTAATATTACAGAGAAAATAGGAAACATCAAGATTCGTTGTAGCACCGTACTTCACTTGTACACAGATACTTTGTCATAGCCAGTTTTAAAAAACATCAGTTACTTTCAGACATGAACCAAACTGTAGCATGCAGTTGTAAATATATTTATTGATATATATTTTTTAAAAACAAGTTAATGTTTACAATTTGTTATTTAAAAATAATTATATTTATCACAGCATTAATAGTTAGAATGACACAAAAGGGTGTTAAATCTTGAGGATTATAAACATCTGTGGCAGAGTGATGTCAGAATGTCCCAGATCGGGTCAAAAAGTATTACCGAGTGCTCTTTCTGAAATGATCACATTAATCAGGGTGTGAGTTGGTCAGCAGAAAATAGGCCAGGTGCTTTTAAAAATGCACAACCATTGTGATCACTTCTAGAATAGCCCAAGTGTGAGTGGAAAGGGCTTTGTAAAACTATTTAAATTATTTATTTATTATATGAAGCCTGTAAGAAATGGGGGAGGGTGTGCAAAAATGTGTGTCTTTTTGTTTTGTTGTCCTGCTGCATATAAATAAAGACTAGAGATTGTGTCTCCCACCACTTCAGATGTCATTCCTGCTGGCATTATATATACATAGGGATGAAATGTATAGATCGAGGGAAACCATAAATGTCATATTCAATGACGAAAGTCACATTATCCCCACGGTGGAATTGTTTATGGTATTTTCAGAGTATGGAATATTGTAAATGTGGAATAGTACATGCCAGACTTGCTCAATTCATTGGTTTAAAGTTACAACGGGTTTTTTTGGGGGGTTTATTTCATACAAAGCATCCACAGTTAACTCTACAATAACCATTTTACCATGCAAATTGCATCATCACACACATATATGTAGATAACCAGTTTTATCACTTGCTTCAAAGTGAAAACATGTTTGTGAAAATTGTTAATAAATTGACAGTACTTACAATGTATATCAATTTGACCACACATCTGTGAAAAAAAGATACATTTAAGTATATGGCATCATACATTGTACTGCAAGTTCAGCATTCGTTAACCACTTAAAACATGGCAATTTTACAAAAACGTTTATACAACTATAAATAGGCCATTTCATGTATTTTTGTTAAATATATTTTTCATGTTGTGAATTAATTTGATTCCACAAGTAAGTTGACATACAAAAAAAAAAAAATCATATTTCACATGCTATATATTGTTTGGAGATGTTAACAAATGACGTTTTTTTATTTGGTTGCTATTCATTTAAGGGTATACATCATATATTTGTTTAACCCCTTCCCTCAAGGTGCAAATGTAGTTTTGTATGTTACTCTTAATAACAACACAAATCTGTCTCCCAAAATTGTTAGTATTGAAGTTTAATGCACTTGGGTGTGTGTGGGTGTGTGTGTGGGTGTGTATGTGTTGCTTACAAGATTGAAAACGAGTATTCACAGATTTATAATATTAATAATCTGAGAATAAACCAAAGATAATTTAGTTTTCCTGATAAAAAATAGTCAAAAATTGTTCTTGCTTTGATAATGTTGAATTAATTTGCATTAAAAGGTTGTTTTGTGAACACTTTGTAGTTCTACCCGCCAAAAGGAAGTGTTTTGTATATAAAGTGTAAACCAAGATCAATGAGTGTGTTTGTATATATTTGTATCCTGTTAAGTTTCATTTTAAATTAATTTGGCTTCAGAAAGAAAGTGTATAATGAACACTTTTGTTTTAAAGATCACTTAATGAATACATGTTATAACTTGTACAAGTTAAAAAGCACTAGGCATCCCATAGATCTGTTTTCTTCAACAATTGTGTAATTGTTGCCAATGAAATACAAAACATAATGAGACACTCAGTTACTGGATGGGTGTATCATATGGTTAATAACTGGTGCAGCCCTCTTCACATTCTATGGATTTCAAAGGTAGTTTTATTTCCATTCCAGCTGCAACAGAGGATTCATTTCATTCAGTAGTTCCATAATCCTAATCCTTTATTTTCAGTACCCCAAGGATTCTCATTTGGATCCAGTGCTAAGTGTTGCATATTATCAAATTAACAGCAGGGGCCTAATTCACTAAACTCGCAACTTTGTGATCTCGCAGTGCAATGCTAAAAGACTTGCAAAGAGGATGCTTTGTTGTCTAGCAGAGCCTAAGAGACCTTCGTGAATTAGGCCCTGGTCTTTAAAATGGGTTGTAGTACTGGTACAGCATGTACTTAGAAGCTGATAAATATGATGGTTGAAATGTTCAAAACATTATATTGAAACAGTATTTTGCATCATACTTCTATTCTGCAGTTAATTGCCTTTCATTGTTCTTCCATGGAAAGGAAAGAAAAGGCTAGAAAGTTGTTGCCAAACAAGACTTCTTCCATGCATAACATTTCCCCCCCCCCATCTAACCAATGAATTTTCTACTCCCATATACCAAATAAAATAAAGACGACTGCTCTAGCATAATTAAGAAGGCAGGTTTTTTTGTGTGTTTTTTGGTGGGGGTCTATGCTTTATAACTTGCTACCAAGTCTTGCAAATTATTGTGAAGTACAATAGAGAAATTTTACTTTAATCTTTGACAATACGAATGGGGAATGGGGTGTATCTCAGCAGTAGTACTTGCCCAAGTTGCGACCTATTGTTTTGCCACATCTGCCAAAACCAGAGTCCCACAACTGGCTTATAAAAGATCCCTTGCTGCTAATTAGTGGAGCAGTTTTCCTATCTTATGTTGGTGCTACACCAATTACGGTTTCACCAGTGCACATCAATGTGCTTTAAACTGGAAGTGAATAGAACTGGAAGTTGATCATGACACCTTTGATACACTGGCCACGAAAGCGCAATGAAGCACTTTGGAACGTGCTACACCAAATGCGTGTAATAGGAGGGTTCTGCTGCTTTAATATGATGACAGGTAATTTACCTGTGTTTTTGATTCCATATGACGCCATCCAGGTTTCCTTTACCTTTAAAATACAAAAGTAACCTGCAAAGTGGAGGATGTGAATGGCCTGTATCGCTTTTGTATGACGTGACATCATATATAGAACCGAACTGAACTGAAATGTTTTCGAAGCGCTTGTAACCAAATTTAATGTAACAACTGGAAGTAATCACATTCAATGCACCTCGATGTGCTTTGGGTGTTTAGTCTAGCACCAACATTATACTCTAGCATAGCTGCAGTTTAAAATGAGTTGAGAGTTGTTAAATAGTCCTTTCCATTTCTGGTTCTTAGTGTCCTATGTTTTAGAAAATATGTTCCTAGACTAATTGACTGATGACTGTTAAATCTTAATTTGATTAATGATTTTACTAGACATTCTTACCATGTTCATTTCAATAATATGTGATCTTTTGAGTTTCTAGCAAGGTTTTTGAAAATTAAATTGGCTCACATGAAATATTGCTTAAATGTTAATTGACATCACCTAAGTTGAGCTTAGTTAATTTAATAATTCTTTTGTCGGTACATATCATAACTTGTTGTCAGTACTGACCAAGCGCTTAATTTCCTTAAAGCCACTGACCCCAGTTATTAGGCTAGGTAAAATATTTTGATCTTTTGTTTTGCATTAAACTTACAGATAAAAACTACTTAGATATTTTTCGTTATCAATTTGGGCAAATCCAACATGTTTATAATCATCCTGCAGGGTCCCATTTCACGAAGTGAACTTAGCACTAAAATCACCATAAGTGCATAACAACCGTATGCACTTAATGAGATCCTACCACCATAGCTCAAAATTAATTTTTATGCAAAACAGAAAAAGTACTGTACATACCATGGATATTAAAATCAGTGGTTTTAAGATTAATTAAGCATTTCAAGGTCCCAGGAATTGACTTTGGATGCAAACCAGAATGGATGTTGAGATAATCTGTTAAAAATTTCTAGACCATGATCTATTTCATTTGAAGCAAATGTTATCAATAAATGTAGTTAAATTTAATAGTCTCTATAAATTGTTGTCTTTACAAACTGTATTTGAATATTTAGTTTGTGAAAAAAAATGGTTACCTGGAAATCTTGTACACACATCACGTTCTGTGCCTTGCTGATTCAGTTTATTTAGCCTCCCAACTTCATTCAAACACAATGTTAAGACTTTATTGTTGTAGTGAATTCTAATTAACATGTAAAAATAGTGTTTGCATTCTACACTTTGTTGTTAATTTGTGGATGTCTAAATTAATTTATTTTAAATCTCTGTATATAATATTAAAATATACATTGTAAATATTTTTTTATCTTTCACGAAAACCAAACCAATGAATACAGAATTAAATGGTGAAGTGTATGTTCTGTTCTGTTTTGGGTATTTTTTCAACTGTCAGCCAATGCCATCATACAAAATATATGAAAACAAATATTGTGAATTTTGTTATATAAGAAAGAATAAGTGACTATTATTCCAACATGGATTTAAGTACAAGCAGATGAATTCTTCAGACATATGATAAAATGAGATGGTTTTATTTTTTTCAAATAAAAATGTACTCAATGATGTCAGTCATTTGGTTTTTGCACCTAACATAACATATAGTTAAAGGGACAGACCCTAGTTTTTACACACTGAGGCATATTTTTCACCCAGACCCTAATTTCAACCCGTAAAAATGGACACTAAGTTTGGTTAATTTGGATAAGATTTGGATACAACAGAGTGAAACAAGAGTGTGACATTGAAATATCTTTAAAAAATAGACCCTTAAAACGGCGAGTCCATAACCGTCATTTCTCAGATGCACGTGCGTTTTTAAAAATATGAAAACTAAATTTTGTGGTATTAGAAACACCAGGATGACCAGAAACACTTGTTGTATGGAAATGGATATTCTAAGCAATAAAATATAAGGTTTGATTTCAGCTATCATTAACGGCTCTAGTAGTGGAAAAACATGCCTTAGTGTTTAAAAACTAGGGTCTGTCCCTTTAAATGAGATATCATAGAAGACAATGATAGCAGTCAAATTGTTTGTGAGCCTTCTGAATATACCACAGGTCAAATATTGATGGTTAAAATAACTGGAACTTTTGTCGAATTGTTCACTCTAAAAGCTAATAAATTAATCTTAGATAGTCTAGGTATATCAAAGGCTGTGGTTGTGCTATCCTGTCTATGGGATAGTGATTATAAAAGATACCTTGCTACTAATGGGAAAATGTAGTGGGTTTCCTCTCACTGTCAAACTTACCAAATGTCATTAAACAAAACAACCTTTTTTTTTAGATAGTCCATGTGCTTTGCACAACAGCATCAAAACCACATTTTAAAGTTTTTACCAATGTAAACAAATTGTCCAGCTGACATGGTCTGTGCAAAAAGAAGTGTCTTTTCAAAGTATGTTAGTGGGTATCAAAGAGATCAATGTCTGTAAGGGATTTCACTACAATCTGTACCATTTAAAAAAAATGGCCTTTGATTTGGACATACATACTGACCAAATGCAAACTGTTCATAATAGATGTGCTTGAACACTTTGAGTAAAACAGGGATGATATTTCCAGGATCAACGGGAGAATCTACAGAAATATTCCCAACAATCTTCTGAATACAGACCTGCACCAATTTACACGAAAATGTTATAACTACATTATATATAACACAAAGGTATAAAATTCAACCTTTTTATTTATTCATGCAATTAAATATGATTACTGAAAGCAATACTCAACTGAATACATAATAACAAAAGATATTGCAAACATTTTTAACAACAAAAATAAGATTTTCAAAATACAAATGTACTGCAGACTACCTGACAATTTACCATGACCTGCATACCCAGTACTCAAAAATCCAAACCATGCACCCATTTCATTTTTTTTTTAAATGCAAAATAGTTAAGATCCTTTTTAAATTTACATTTGCTTTTAAACGTAAATTTACAATTATAACTAATTAATCATTTGAAATTTTACTGAACAAGTTTTTTCAAATATCACAATGTAAGAAAGATCAAAGCAATTTTACTTTAAAATACTATGAATAACTACAAAATTTCAACAAATCATTTTAGAAACGGCAATAAGATTAGAGTGATATCATAAAAGAAATGTACATGCTATGCACCCACAAAAGACGCATGATGCAATGTCACCCAATCTTTTACCCCAACATAACAAGAAAAAAAATTCAGCAAATTTATGACACATTAAAACAAACTGAGAACAGTTTTATGCAATAATCTTTTTAGGATTCCATCCTATAAATAAATCCTTTCTTTTCCTAGTAGGTTTATTTAAATATTTCATGTAAAATTACCTCAACTGTCAAAAGTTGAGTATAAACACTAAGAATCATTTGAAGACCCTGAACAAGAACTATAATAAAAAGTATCTCAACTAATAAATGCTGGTAATAATAATGCCATTACATATACAAATCATATGATCTATTTTCACTACAATGTATATTTATAAATCTCATTATAAACTAATAATAAGTATAAAATGTATACCATCATTGTAATATACCATTTCAACATATATAAAATCAATATGTAATTGTAATGTTATGTATATTAATAAAGACACATATAATTTATAATAGATTTCATAATACATGTACATGTATCACAAATGATATTACAGCTTTGTTCCAACATCATTTAATCTAAATTTCGATTAATTTTTCTCCATTTACTTCTCAAGTCTTCGGCAGATCTTGCTTTGGAAAACTTAAAGGCATGGAGAATACCTTTCCAGTTGTAGCCAAATGTTTTCACTCCCCTCATCAGTCTACGTTCTTCACACATGGAGAAGGGGATGCCTCTTTTGCTTGAGACAGACTTCCTGTTTTTATTAGTCTGAATAAAATAAAAAAATAAAAAAATAAAAAATCAGTTATGAAAAACTAAAACAAGATGTCTAGAATGATGAACTTCGGTACAAATACACTGATAAAAGAAATCTGGGAACACATAGCAATATTCAGTACTAGAAAAGTAATTTCTGTTTATAATAATAGATGTAATGTGGGACTGAATGTTGGTAACAGTTAACATCCTGACATTATAGATGAGGGTTTGGGTTTCAAATTAACCACCATTTGCTCTTACTATTTGTGATCCCTTATTTCTTTCCATTGGTATATTAGGCTTAAGTGGCGGAGTTAACAGAATAATTGTATGATTAGATTTGAATATATTACACAATTTAATAGACTCACGACCATATGCTAAAATTGCATATTTATATATACTACTCAAAAGAATTTAAGGGTCAAAAATTTATAACCCAAATAAGTTTCAGAGTGTATTAGATTGATGATGTAAACTACACCAAAAATTAAATTTATTGTTCCATATTTACAAAAAACCCACAAATAAACGTCACTGTATACAAGAAAGTCACATGACATGCTGTCAAAGTTGAAGGTTGTCAAACATGGATTTTACACATTGGAACATTCGGTTAATAGTGTGTGAATCCACCCCTGGCGCGAATACACTCGACACATCGTTGCCTCATGCTGTTGATCAGACGTCTGAAGAACTCTTGGGGAATGGCCTGCCACTCTGCCATAAGAAGTTGACCCAGATCATGAAGGTTGGCCGGAGGGGCATGGTTATTCCGAACTCTCCTGCCTAATTCGTCCCAGGCGTCTCTATTGGGGACAAGTCAGGCGAATATGCTGGCCAATCCATCCTGGCTATACCTTGTTGTCTGCGAAAGTCCGTTACCACCCTGGCGCGGTGGGGTCTGGCATTGTCATCCTGCAGAGCTGCCCCGCCGCCAATCTGCTGAAGGCCTGGGAGAACCAACGGCCGGATAATCTCATTCAGATAGCGGATTCCATTCAGATTGCCATCCACCACATAGAGGGGGCTCCTGTGGTGGATAGAGATGCCGCCCCACACCATGACGCTGCCACCACCGAAACGGTGACGTTGTCTAACGTTAACGTCAGCGAAGTGCTCCCCAGGACGTCTGTAGACACGAACCCGACCGTCGTTGAACTGGGACTAAACCTGGACTCATCAGTGAACATCACTCGACCCCACTGAACACGTTGCCACCGCAGATGAAGTGTGCACCAGTGACGTCTGGCCGTTATGTGACGTGGTAGGAGTGGTGGTCGAACAGCCTGGCGACGGCAGCGTAGATTATTGGCTCTCAGACGATTGCGTATGGTTTGATCAGACATTCGAGTTCCAGTCGCAGTCCGCAGATTGTCACGTAATCGGCGTGCAGTGGTTGTGGGTTGACGTAGAGCCATATTGGTGATGTAGCGTCCTCTCTATTTGTAGTGCTTCGGGGTCTTCCCGAACGTGGAAGATTTCGAACAGAATTCGTTGCTTGGTACCGTTGCCACAGTCGGCCAACGATACTCTGACTGACACCAAGTCTCAGAGCAACATTTCTTTGCGTATTGCCATCCTGAAGCCAAGCAATAGCCCTTCCTCGATCTTCGATAGTCAGTTGAAGTCGTATCATTGTCGAATTTGGAGTGTGCACCGTACACGAACGCAAGCTCCAATTATACGGAAATTCAGCATTGGGAACATGGAATACACGTGCAAAGCGTGCAAATGAAGCGCTTTGTGAAAAAGCAAGTTATGGGCACTTAGCAGACCTTTCGCTTTCGCCCTAATTTACGTGCAAATGTAAGCATGTTTTCGCCATTAGAACTAGTCGACAGTGTCATTGACAGTGGATTTTAATTCATTTATGGGTTGCTTAGACCCACTTTCGTCAAAATGGAACAATACCATGCGTGACATTATGGTCTAGGTAATATAATTGACATTCAGAAAATAATGTCGAAAATATCGTCTGACCCTTAAATTCTTTTGAGTAGTATATTTAGGCCTCTGAGAATTGAAAATCTGCGTGATTCATTTATGTGTTACGCAGAAATAAATCCAGGTAACCCATTTTCTTTTTGCATAACCCGTTATATATTTAAGTAAATGGTGATCCAAATTTCGTGCGAACCAAAAATAGGTTATGCCAAATTAGATTCGCGAGAGCAACATGCGAACAAAACAATCGTTCTCGCAATTTTCAGAGGCCTGACATTGCATAAAAATATGTATATAAATTTACTATAAAAGTAAACTGATGAAAAGTAATTCCTAATAATACCGAATTTGTCCGACTGTAATCCAAATACTAATACATGTGTAAATTATTGATTTAGTGTGTGAGTTCATAGCACATACCAAAATAATACAATTTAATAATAAGTGTGTGAATTAAAATTTAGTGAACTTTCTGCTCCTTTGGAACAGGTGAGACACTGTTCATCACACATATTACTGGCACAGAAAAAACAACAACTGAACCTGCAAAATCACAGCCTGTTTGTCTAGTACACTGTAGTATTATGTGAAATTGACAACTTCTGAACATCTGTGATGTGCAATGGCGCGTAACCAGCACGAGGCAGACGAGGTGCTTGCCTCATCTGGAATTTCCCCAGATTTATTTTATTTTTCCTATGACACTGATATTTATTTTACAGGTCTGGGTTTGCCTCGGTGTTTTTTCCTTTCTGGCTACTCCCCAGATTTGTACAGTACTTTTACAAAATACATGGGTAATTAATAAGATTGCATACTTCACTAGGCAAGGTATAAATCATATTTAACAAACCATGATATGTCTCTTTTTAATAGTTACACACCATAAGTCTTTTATGTTTCTCCATCAGATCTATTGCTGTTCTTGATGGATTGAATTTGTATGTCACTAGGATTTGGTGCCATCTTTTACCCAAGTGTTCAACACCATGATTCAAAAATTCAAGTTCCTCTTCACTGTATGGAATTCTTCTACGTCTTTTCACATCTTTATTTCTAAATTGTTGCAAAGGATATACTGATGACTGTGTTGAATGTGGTGGAGAAACGTACTAAGGAAAAAAAAGAAAATGGTGAAATTTTTAAAGGTAAGAAAAGGAATATTTGGACATTCAGCTCTTAACATGTTTATTTCAATATTTGATCAATAGAATTAGAGAAACCCCCACTTCCTCCACATGGGCTAGTTCTACCAATAAAACAGCAAGGGATCTTTTATAGGCACATTCCCATAACCAGGCCTTTCATATACCATTCGGTGAGGGGGAGAGCACTGGTTGGGATAGGGGGGAAAAACAAATCAGTTGAATGGATCCACTGAGGTGGTTTGATCTTGCAACCCATCACACATCAGGCAAAAACTGAGCTACAGTCTGTTCCCTTGCAAAGGGTAGTTGGTTGAGCACTCACCTATGGTGTTTGTGTCGCAGGATCAAACCACCTTAGTGGATCCATTCAACTGACTGTCCAACCAATGCATCACAACTGGTCAAAGGTCGTGGTATGTGCTTTCCTGTCTGTGGGAAAAGTGCATATAAAAGATCCCTTGCTGCTAATAAAAAAATGTAACGGATTTCCTCTGATGACTACAAGTCATAATTACCAAATGTTTGACATCCAATAGCCATTGATTAATTAATCAATGTGCTCTTGTGGTGTTGTTAAACAAAACAAACTTTAACCTTGCAAAGGGACAGTTCTTACTGTATAACTTTATAAATCTTTAAACATAGAGACTGATCACATTTACTGGTACTGGTACTGGTACTGGTACTTGTACTTGTACTTGTACTTGTACTTGTACAACAATTAAATCATCCCAGTTAGTGGGGGGAAATTTATTGTTTGTGGGGATGTGAGGGGTATATAATAATTGCAATGTACACAAAATTTTTAATAACCTAAAAACAATATTTGGTTGTAATTTTAGGGGCATGTTGTTCTATCTTCTTATTATCTTTATATTTCAAAAATAAAAGAATAACTTTGGCAATTAATTTACGTAACTTTGATAGTCCCTTTAATTCCGTAATCAACAGGTTGAATGTGAACTAGAGTTACTTCCCTTGATCAATTTGTTTTAGTAGACGACAAACATGTCGGAAGTATCTACTGCTGTTCGAGTTAAACGTATTCGAAGTCGAAAATCAAATTATAGCGATAATGAAATTGCCATAATGGTAGACGAGGTGGCTGCTAACTATAGCACTTTATTTTCGTCAGTTCCATCGAGTAATTTGAAAATGAAAAATGACATTTGGAATAGTATTGCTCAAAAGTGAGTAGCTTCGACTGTCACTGTTTTACTTTTAGTTTTTTAAGTTGGGCTGATCGTCTTAAATTCCTGTTCGGGATGTGGCAAACTCTTCTCCCCACTATCTGTTTATTATTATTATTATTATTATTATTATTAAGCGGGATCGTCCATAAACGTCCTGAGGACGGTCCTCAAAAGTCAAATTAAAAAAAACCCAATGAACATGGGCTGGCGCAGTATTATTATTATAGTATAGTACTATTAGTAGTTCATTAAAATAAACCTGGACAAGTTGATGCATGTGGAGGTTTATTTTAATGAACTGATTGCAGTAGCAATACCCCTCAGATGTTTCAAACCGAACTGTGTCATTCAACAATATAAAAAAAAAAAATTGGTGCCAATTAAATATCAAAATAATGTATAATATGCAGACGGACTCTGGAACCTGAAAATACCCCCTCCCCCTTCCTAACATTGGATTGTGAAAAACATCCTCTTCTTTTTTTATCATTTTGCCTCAAGTACTGAGCCATTCAAGAGCTATAGTCTCTCACAGGGAATGCTTGTTTGTTTTTTCATACTATGGAATTTAGTACAAGTTATTTATTTCTGAGCCGATTATTTCCACACAAGAACAGTATGTTTTTATTTTCAAAGCACTTTTACTTTTCTTCTTACATAAAACCAACCTGAAATTATTTACAAAAAACATTTTTGTAGGAGGATGGGGTGGACTATAGATGAATATTTGGATGGTTATTAACACTTTCTGTCATCCAAAAACATTGGATTTTAACCACCATCGAGTATGCTCAGTCAATAGACAAAGATTTCTGGTTTAATACAACAAATTTATCATCAACCTGTCGGCTTCTAATCAATTAACTGAAACATTGTTAAAAGGGAATGCTGTTGGGTTTCTTCCTGTAGAATGTGTATTAGTGATTCATATGTGAATTGTTTTAGGTTGGGGGGGGGGGGGGGGGACCATGGGTAAATGGACACTGCATTTAATGTACATACATGTACATACACATTTCAACTTTGTGAAATGAAAATTATAAACAAAGTTTTTAAAAAAAGGTTCTAGGGTTTGGGGTTTTTTTAAGTTGGGGTAGGGTGGGGTAGGATCCTCAGTCCCATCTTATGGATATGCTCTTGATTAAACATCTTTTACTTCGGTTTAGTTACTTTACTTAAAATGAAAATGAATGCTTGTTATTGCATAGCTAATTTCCTCAGTGTTCTGAACTTCTTAGCAGAACATTATGTTTTATGGAGTTTACAGTAAAAAAAAAAGAGAGATACTTTTAGAATGTACATGTATCTACTAGCAGTTCTAACTGCTTCAACCCCCCTCCCGAAACATATCTATTAAAACAAAATTATTCATAAAAAGAAATTTATAGTTTTTAAATAAAATAAATTTTCATGTTTCCATGAGGTGTTTTTGTAATTTAATTTAGACATGCTGAAATTAGAACCATGTGTCTGGTTTATTGTTGTTGTTTTTTACTGGGTTTTTGACGGATGTTTTTATGTTTTAAATATTACAGGATCAATGCATCTACAGGTACAGGGGTAGATCGATCAGGAAAAGAAATCAGGAAGAAGTGGAATTACTTTAAGTGCGTTAGTTACAAACTTCATTCATGAGATTGTAAAATAAAAATTGGTTGTATTTCTGTTCCAAAGAACAGACATTAATTAGGTCAAGCAAGGCATTGTGTATATGCCAGAGCAATTATTTCATAATAATAATATGTTGTCTCCATAAATTGTTCCATATACATTCATGAGTACTGTTGTTCTTCTGTAATTATAGTTCGAGAATTTGACGAGAAAAATCTGAATATTCAAATGTTTATAAATGCAAATGAGCTGTCACTTTGCATACAGTAACAAATAAATACAATCAATTACAGATGCTATGTCAAGAAAAAAACTCTCCTCAATATAAGATCAAAAAAGATGACCAGGGGTGGACCTACACCATCAGCATGTGCACTGACTCGCACTGAAAAAAAGGTAATTGTTATGTTTTCAAGCTTGGGCTTCTAGATTATCGCTAGTGATATTCAATGTTAGGCTAGTAAATAACTACTATTGCCATGCCCAATGGCTAGTGAAATGTTTTTGGTCAAATGTTGCAGTAAGTTTATTTTGTAAATATGAATATCCTGATACCACCCCAACCCCACTCAATATAAGCATTTGTAAGCTCTATCTCCCTCTTTAGGTGACATATCTGATTATTACTATTATTTAGTAAAGTTGTATTAACTTAAAGAAGTAGGGCTAGTGAATTTCTAATTGTGGCTGGTAATTGTTTTGGCCGAGCCCCAGGGTCAAAATTTCCACCACCGAGGGTGTACTTTTTCTATCCCATATGACCGTATATGATGGAGTCTTTTTCTCCCATCCATTCGATAAATAAACCATTATTTTATGCAAACAAAGATGACTAAAAAGTAACTTCTTTATTTGACTTTTTTTTATCATAAATAAACTAAACTATCATATTTTCTGCATCTGTTTCATGTGTTAAATACAATTTAACACTACAAATTAACAAGCTTTTATAATGAAAGTTTTAAAAACAAAATATTGATCTAAAACTAACCAACTTGCATTAATATGATGTCATATATTACCAACGACGTACTACTCCACACTCCCCATCTTAAACATAATGACGTCATAGCCTAAGGCTATTCAAGACAGATTTATTCTGTATGGGCTGACGTCATGGAATGGGTCCGTCTTGCATAATGCAGCACAACTAGGGATGAGAGAAATAGGTATTACTTTACTGATAGCGATGTCAAACTTGGTTCAATGTTAAATTTTTGCATTAATTAGCTCCTTTTCTCACTCAATATATGCACTAGACCGATGAAACTTGGTTTATAGTTGCAAATGTGAACGTTCGTCTTAATGTGTGTTAATACATTATAAAAAACTAGTTTTTTTTTTAATAAGCTGGATTATTCATGGATCTTACATCACAAAATTTTATTATTATTTTTATTACTATTATTAGTTTTTTTAAGTATTGAGATGAACATCTATGAATGCACTTACAGGTATAAGCCACACAAAATCAGTTTACGAAAGGTGAGACATTTAATTCTGAAGAATTCTTATTTATAACATCCAAGTACTAGAGAAAATTATTTTAGTAATTTGACACATTTAGAATATTACATTTAATGAACTGAAAACAATCTATATTAATTTCGAGAAATTGCACTAGATAAATAATAATAGATTGTTGATAATTTATATCCAGTTTATGTTTATGACCTTGAGAATAAGGTGGTGTTCACATCAACATATGTGCAGATGTGATACCAGACTTTAATGTAGTTAAACTTGTTCATGAATGTTGCTCCTGAACCTTTCAAAGTTCAAACGTTTATTCTGCATTTCTAAAGGCTCATGTTGAATTCACTAAAGTTAATTGTATTTCTGAGTTTTCAGTTTTGAAAGAATTCTTATTTACCGGTACTGAACTTTTAGTGATAAATGTTTGTATATATGCAACTATAAAATTGTGTTTACAGGTGTTATCACTAATCCCAATTTGTCAGATTGAAACAGATGGAGAATTAGAAACTGATATGTCTGATGGTAAAGTATGTTCTTAGTGGTTAGAGTATTTTTTAAATTGGTAAAGTATGTTCTTAGTGGTTATAGTATCTTTTAAATTCTTAAGAAGTGTTTCTGTTTACCACTAAGCAGTAATTTAATTCATTAAATACCTCTTTTTTTTAAGTTCTAAGTCATAAAGGATAAAAATAATGTGTTTGTGTGTTTATTGGGGTTTTTTTTTTAACATTTGTGGATATAGGCTAGAATGACATCTGAATCCACCACGGACATTGGGAATATGCAATTTAATTTTTATGTGTAAACATACTTTCTCCCCCATTCACATTAATATCTTATTATCTGCAATTCTAGTAACATTTCTAACTTTAGGATGTATAACAACATTGTCACAACATATAATTTTTCATGATCCAGATACAAATTTGAAAAAGTTAACCCACATGTAAACATACAGTAATAACATTTGAAAAATGTAATTTAGAGTAAAATTCTGTACTAAATGGACACATTTTATTTAACTCTTTCAGAATGCAGCACAATGATAGATGAAACAGGATGTAGTGGAGCTGATGGGCCAGTAAGCCCCAACTTTCCCAGAGATGTCTCAGAGCCAGAGAGTAGTGTGGCACAATTCATACCCAGACCTCTAACCCAACCTGGTAAAAACAAAGTTTGAAAAATATATTAATAAGTGTATGTCTCAACATATAAATCAAAACTTGAAGAATAAGAACACCACAAGAATGTCTTCCTGTATAATCATTGTTCTTCATTTTTCCTTGTCTTTACTCAATTTTGTGACATTCTTTAGTTCAATACCTAAGTTTTTATTACCATACTTGTTTTACTACTCAACAATTTAGTATTAAAACCACTGACCTTCATTATTATGTAGTGTAAAATATTTTAGGTTATAACAGCATTCCGATTGTTAACTTGTTTACAGTGTTTTGCTTAAATTATGAGCTTTGGCAAGTCTAACATGTTTCTGGTCATCCAGGTGGGTCTAGTGGCTCAAAATAAAATTTATGTGAAACAAAACAGGAATGTACTTTGAAAACTAAGATCAGCATCTTTAAGTTTCCAGGTATACTTTAAAAAGTAAATAATTGTAGTTAATGAATTTGCTTCTTTGAAAGTCATTTCTAATATTAATTTATTTTCTCATTTGGACAGCAGTGAAAGAGGAGTCAGTCCTACAGAGCACTGTTAACATTGTCAGCCGAGTGGGTGTGGAAACTCGGAAACTGGCCGTTTTAAAGCAGCTTCTTGATGTGGAAAAAACCAGATTGTGTGTCGAGAGAAGTAGGCTGGCAATAGAGGAGAGGCGATTGTTATTAGAAGAGGAGAAGCTATCGCTGATGAAGACATCCATAACTAGTAGTGCTCTGCAGGATCCTTCATTAAATTAACATTGTGTTGTTGGATATGAAAATTTAAAAATTTTGTTTTACTGTGAATATATATACTGTTCAAAATACCGGTAAGTAGGGGATATTGGAAGTAAAATATGAATATGTATGGAATGAAACAACACAAAACCATGGCCAGCCCTGATCCCAGAGCTGCTCAACACAACACCATGGTTAGACACCAACATTAGCAAACTATTTGACTTACTCCTATTGTGATCATTTGATTTAATTTGAAGTGCATATACCAATCTATCAAGAATTTTTCAGCTCCTTGTTGCTGAACGCAGTCATGGTTCTAGGAAGATTTCACTTTCACATTCTTCTTAAATGGACTAAGTCAAATTATACTGAATGGCAACATTTTTAAAAACTTGGTCTATTAGAATGGAGTAGAGATTTTTTTTTTCCTCCTCAATTTTACGACAGCTTTAAAGTTTTTGTGGGGTATAGCCGATTGCTGCCAAGTCTTCCGAGGGCTGCACTTGATCATCAACTGCTTATTTTTGAACAATAAATGGAGGATTCATCACAAGGGTTTTTCAATATGGAAAATATCAACCAAGTCTATGTCAATCGGTATTTGTCAAGGCTCTGCGTAAACAAATACCGATTAACTTAAACAAGGTTGATGTTTTATATATTAAAAAATTGCGAATTCTATTTATCCTACAACACTTCTAATATAACTTCTTTTTTTATATTTAGTAAATCAAAGTTCTGAAGTCATGGCGATTAACACAAATATAGTTTGATGTCACCCAAATCTCATCTCATGAAAACAATACACTCAGGTATACAAGTCTTGTTGGCTGTAAACAAATGACCCATTGACAGCAAAACATTATTAACTGAGTTAATAATGGTAAATATGAAATGAGTTTATGACATGGATATTACTCCGTATGGATAAGTTGTAGGATAAATATGTGTATAGAGGATGGCTTACATTATTTAGTTACTTATTTAATTCAGTGAAAGGTAAGGATTGTTTGACAGTGGCTATTAGTAGGGATGGGTATTGCCAGAAAGCCAATACCTGCAGTGCAAAATGACTAGATATGTCACATTTGAACACCAAGGATTTACAAAACGGTAACTAACAAGTTTCTTATTTGTGCATATTCTCTCCATTTAGGAGTGAAATAATTTGTTAATTGTCACATTCAAACTTTATAGCAACAGAACAGTATCAGGATTCATCCTACATAAATGTAACTAATGTCTGTCAATAGGTTTTGAAATAAAATGCTGCAATGTTCATACCTGCAGAACCAACATGGTAAACTGATAGTACTGCATATCCCTAGCTATTGGGTGTCCAGCAATAATTGTGACACCGAGTCTAGATTAAGACCAACTACTGCCAAATGGGTTACTCTTATCAATTAGTGATAAAAGGTATATTATATGCAGTTTCCAACAGACATCACAGCAGTAAGTCTGATTTAGTAGTTGTGGAGCACTGGCTGAAGGGGGGGAAACCCAATTAGGTACATCCAAGCACTCTACCTCTGACAATTGTATGTTGCTAGTAATATATATTATGTGCCAAATTATTCATGTTTATTCTAGTTTTTTACTGATATTAAAATACTGAAATGTAAACTTAGTTTTTGTGTTGTCAATTCTTTTAAGACCATCAGGGCCATACCTAGCCTAAACCAAGGGAAATAGGGTGGGTGTGAAAATGGAATTCTCAAACCGTAATTGAGGATCTTCTAAAACCTAAAAAGGGCACTTTGGGGCTTGTTGTGTGGCTGCAGCCATCTCCTCGTTTCCACCATTAGGTATAGCCTTGGACCAGGCATACATGTATGTTAAAAACTGTTTTGGGGATGAAGTGCATGAGTTTTGCATAAATATGTGCATATGAAAACCCCCAATAAATCAATAGCATACGATAGTTTAGTTTACACTTTAATAACCTACTCTATAGTATGTTTGTGTATTCAATATACGATGAAAAGATGTTCAGGGCTAGAAATGAAAAAAAATATCTACATGCACCAGGTGCATGCTGAAAAAAAGTTACATGCACCATTAAAATTCTGCATGCACCAAAAATAAGGCAACTTCGTTTTTTTTTTTATACAAAGCTATTCGGAATTATTCGGCAATACCTATATTTATTTATTAACAGTACTGGAACGTTATACAACTGCGTTTATTACTGATTCTTGATCAAATTTGAAAATTTCACCCAACGTAAACGCCTTACAGAAATCTATAATAGGCCTATTACAAAAACTTACGGATATATGTGTTTTGTATTAAACAAGTTATCAACTTTTTTACGCAATACACAGTACTTGAAAAATATTAGCATGCACCGCGTGCACCCAGTTTTAAAAGTTACATGCACACGCAAAAATCAGCATGCACCGGTGCATGTACTAACACTGCATTTCGAGCCCTGATGTTTTTACTGCTTAAAACTAATCCAGCAAGTTGTGGTTGAAATACAAGGTTAAGTACAGTAGAATAATTTATATTCTGCTAGTATTCTATCTGAATTAAACTTTTGATGCTATAATAAAAAATAGCTACAGCCACTGTAAAAATGTATGCTGCAAATATAAATGGAAAAAGAGAATGTGTATATGTTTTCACTTACCTCAGCTTGGAATAACATCGTTTGTGCATGTTTCATCCTCCCTTCTTAAAAGATGTATTAATATTTCCATCAATGGCTCCCACTATCTTATAACAGGTTAAAAATACATTCCACTTCAATGAAAACTAATATAGTAAATGGTTGGAAAAATAGCTTGAACATTCAACAAGCTGTGTCTTTTATCCAGTTGAACCAAATATTGCAGATTTATTTTAACCACACAAGGTTATGATCTTTATTAGTTCCCTACCATTTTGACCGGAAGGGACTAAAGGTTTTTTGTCTGTGCATCTGTCCAACATAATAGTTTTCAGGACTTTTTTTTTTACGCATTGCCTCGAAATATTGAGTTGAAAATGTGTGTATAACTTTATGATACACATCAAGGTAGACTTTCATGGAGATTTGGAGTTATGGCCCTTGAATTTTTGAGACACAACAAGTTGTTGGGCCCTGTATGGGACATGTTTTGATTTAGCAGTACTCTCAGAATGCTTATTTCCAATGGTAAATTAAAAAATTATTTATAATTCATTTGGATAGTCACATAATCATGAAATTATACCTAGCCAGTATATTCCTGAAAAAAATAAGAATTCCTTGGAATTAAATGTCTCACCTACCATAAACTTAAATTCAATGTCTCTCATAGCTGCATCCATAAACGTTCATCTCAAAACATATTTTACGTTGTCGAAATAGTAATCCCTACATCTCTCCTTGATATCAGTGCAAAACAAAAACTGAACACTTTAAAAACCAAATTTAATTACATGTAATCTTATTTTAATTTTTAATTAAATTTAAAAAATGTGTTGAGATGACCATTCATAAATGTAACTATGAATATAATAGGACTTGCACTTTGTGAGAATAGCCAAATAATGGCAAGATAAATGCTGAAGTATCTTAATTAAAAACTCAAAAATTAAAAGAATGTTTTAAACTGTATTGAAATGAACATATATAGGTGCATTAGCCTAGGACTTAGTTTGTGAGAAACGGAGCTAAAAGTAAAGGTTTTTGCTGTTGTGCATGCCATTGGAAAAGTAATGCCTATATCTCTGCTTTTGACTACAAACTAACGAGTCTGAAGGCAGACCTATCTCAGACTAATAATTTCTCTCCAGTCTTACGTTATATTAAAACTATTTTAGATTATCAAATTAATTGGGTTGGCTCAGAATTTTATATTAGATAACTACTTTAACATCAGTTATTAGATACAAATTTTATAACCATAACTTTACTACCTTTGAACTTGGTTCAGAGTCGCTACTGGATCCTGGGAAGTCGTACACATTCTGGGTTTTCTTTTGCTGATGCACATTAATTTCTTGTTTGCTAATCCATTCCTTAATGTTGGCTCGCAATGGTCTTCTTTTTTGGCTAGATGTTAATGCTGCATATCTTGATTCTTTAGTTTTTTGAATGAAATTTCGTTCTAGTCTTCTGATGTTTCGATGACTTGAACATGTATTAGTGCTGGTTTCCAAAGTGATGTTGAAAGTCCGACTGTTCAAAGTGGATCCACCTATCTGTTCTGAAGAATTGCATCCTAAATGGAAGTAATTAGATACAGTTTTAGTGTATTTTAAAATGTAAAAATTTAAGCTATTTATTAAACAGTATTTTTCAATTTACCTTAATTTTTTTACTTAAAAATAATTTTTTTAAATTTTAGTCGAAAGGTTTATGATTTGAACAAGTGGTTCCAGAGAGAGAGAGAAAAAAATTCTGTAACACAAATTTTCATATTTCTTAAAATCAAAGGCCATAACTCTATGAAAAAAAATCTAAATTGCCATGAAAGTCAAACTGAATCTGTAACAGAACATGATAAAACTATAAACAAAATTTGAGCTCAGTATCATGAGGCATTATGAAAACCCCCATCCAGGAACTATATGTGGGACAGACAGAAGGATGGAGATGAAACCTATAGTCCTCTTTAGTTAGACCAGTAGGGGGCTAAAAGCAAAAACATCCACATACCGCCACATTATTGGAAAATTAAAAAGAATGGTGTTATATATTCATTATCTAGTCATTTTGGTACAGAAAAACCAACATTAAATTAAAACACTTGGAGTGGTACCTGGACAAAGAAGGTTTTTCCTCTCTTTAGATTGTAGTGTGTTAGAAGTGCACTCTGAATTCATTTCGCTGTCGGCTAAAAATAACAAAATATAATGGGATTAAGCATGTAGTTCATACACACAGGTAATTTTCACTTTATAAATTTTAACTTTTCCACATTTTGGGGGGTATATCCTTGCTTTCAATATAACTGTTAATGTTCTGTTAAAATATTTAGAAAATATTTTTTTTGTAACATACACCTTTAAAGTGAAAAAGCCTTTAAATGATTGTTAAAAAATCAACATTTAATCTTTCATTTACCAACATTAGTGAAAAAGGTTAATTTAATCAAAAAGAAAAGAAAAGAAAATCCTACAAAACAAGAAGTAAGAATCTGCTATTATTGTTTTAACCCATAGAGTGCTGCAAACGTGTATACATGTTCTAGGTAAAGTATTATGACGTCACATGGAACCGTCGTCATAGCGTCGCTATGGTTTGACTGTTTTAATTTTTTTTACATAAGAAAACGTTAATGGATAATAGGTGCATAAAATCCTCAAAGATATAGACAATTGACAGCAGAGAATTGGGTGTTTATTGCAAATTAAAAAATAAAAATAAAATAAAGATGTGTTTGTTTTTAATCTATGATGTTGCAGTTTTTATTCCTCAGTGTAGGCCTACTCACATGCTACAACGAACTGTATTATACATTGCTATATCACCAGAATTACAAGAACAGTGTAGTTTCACTTCGAAATATTACTAAAACGTAGTTATATGGAACACGTTTTACTATAACGACCTGACGACATCTGGTACCCAAAAGGACATTCGCACCATTTTTGACAGCTGATCACATGATGTCATTGTTTCCCCTTTCCCAATCGATTTAAAAAAAATGATTTGTTGAAAAAAAATAAAAAAATGTTTTATTTAACGACGCACTCAACACATTTTATTTACGGTTATATGGCGTCAGACATATGGTTAAGGACCACACAGATTTTGAGAGGAAACCCGCTGTCGCCACTACATGGGCTACTCTTTCCAATTAGCAACAAGGGATCTTTTATTTGCGCTTCCCACAGGCAGGATAGCACAAACCATGGCCTTTGTTGAAGCAGTTATGGATCACTGGTCAGTGCAAGTGGTTTACACCTACCCATTGAGCCTTGCAGAGCACTCACTCAGGGTTTGGAGTTGGTATCTGGATGAAAAATCCCATGCCTCGACTGGGATCCGAACCCAGTACCTACCAGCCTGTAGACCGATGGCCTAACCACTATGCCACCGAGGCTGGTTTGATTTGTTGATGTTATATTAGATGTTATAAAGCAATTGATATTTATTACAAAAATGGATCATTTGACAGCATAAATACCACTTCCTTTTATCACGAAAGATATCAGTAGCGCTAACATATCAACAAATATCAGTGTTGTGTTCTTTGGGGGGGGGGGGGGGGGGGGGGGGGGGGGTTATTCTTCTTTGCTTCTTTTTAAATTTTTGTTTGTTTTTGTTTGGATGTACATTAAATCACTACGTTATTATTGTTGTACTTCATAAAAAATCACTAAACATTATGGTATGGTAATGCATTGTAATTTTGCATGTGATTTACAGGCCTATATAGCTATTCACAAAGATGAATTGCCTAAACAAAAATAAATAATAATTGTTTTTGTTGCACTAATAAAGGTGAACTCATGGGCGTACATAGGATTTTGAAAAGGGGGGTTCCAAAATAGATTGCAGAGATATTGCAGAGATATTGGGCATATATTTCTATGTTGAGTAAATATAATAATGTCAGATATATTAAATTATTAAAAAAAAAGAGATTTCGGGGGGGGGGGGGGGGGGGGGGTCGGTCGAACCCAACTCACACACACACACACACACACACACACATGGAACGTCATTTACGCTCGGTACTGTTTCTCTCCCCAACTCCCATCAAATCACTCTTACATTAAACGAAATTACCGGTAGGTTATCTATTCTCAGAAGTTCGGGAAGGCCGATAGGACTGCAGAAGGGATTGCTTTGAACTTCCTCAATTTTAGGAACCGATCACAAAACCCGAACACAGCATGTCACACATATAATTATGGAGCGGCAAGGCGCTGCATTTGCAATTTGCATTAGTCCAGTAGATGTGGTTATGTTTGTATGCAGGCATTTTAACAAGGAAGGGAGAGGGGGGTTCTTACTCTGACGAGCGCAGTTTTATGGGGTCATGCTCCGGAAAATATATTGGTGGAGGAAGAGAAAATTTCTTTGAATACGGAGGGGTTTCCACCCCGAAACCCTAACTTGCACGCGCGCCTGAACCGATACAAAGTTTTGTTGTTATATTTTGATAAAGATTTAAAGAGATTTGAGAAAAGAATAAAGATTTTTTGGAAATAATTCTCTAACGTGGGATAAAATTTTCTGTTCGTTTTATTTTAATATTCTTCAAATGAATCCATCGCATTGACATCGTTAAATGATAAAAGTAGTTTCGTTTTTATAAAGGCGGTCAAAATAATATTTGACACCCAAGATAAATTATTTTAATGGTGAACACTAGATTAAAATAAAACTGACATCAAAAACATTTAGTTTCCATGGTTTCGGGCTTTCCGACCGACAGTTAAATGGAGGATCACGTGACAAAGAAGTCTGACCTGGATATGCAAATTAGGTGTATCCTGTTTCGATAGTCTGTTGTAAAAATATAATACATTTTTGGTAGAAGAATACAACTTTTTGTTTTGATTTAACCATTTTCGTTAACACATATCATTTGGGACCTTCGGCAACACATTCAATGCGATATTTTCTGTGCAAGTTTAAACAGACGATCTTATTTTTCCAAAAGGTGTGCATATGTTTCGTACGTTTTTCTTCATATTATTTTTTTTTATTTTTTTTTTTTAATTGTTCTGATAACGTCTTTGTAAGTTAAAAGTAGTTATTACAGTAGTTGTAAATTAAGTAAAAACATTAATTAAAATGCGCAACTTCCTATTTTTTTAAGTAATGCCCGTGCTCATTATGTAGTCATGTGTAAAACAGCACGTGCGTGTTTGCACACGGTTAATAGTTGGCCTCAGACCACAATTAATTTCGCTATATGTTTCTATATAGCCTTAGTGGCTATAACATTTTTATTAATATCAGCAGGCCCGTGAAGTTTTGTATGTACCTTTGCCTGCATGGGGGACACATACCCTGAAAAGGACAATCCCTGTTGTCCGGCTCTTTCTCCCAGCATATTGGTTTAAACGGACACACCCTCTAAACCAGGCCGGAGTACACCCATTTTACACAAAAAGCACTACTTTTGCATGGGCCAGAATTACCACAAACAAGTCTTCAATGTCAGCAAGTTACACATGTTTACAAACTACATGCTATCCCCTGTCACTTCAGTCAAACAGTTGCCACTTCATAGCTGTCTGCCATGAAATAATCACAGTCAAACAGCAGACTACTTGCGCGGTCAAATTTCCGGATTTTGGACAACCAAATGGGAAGATAACTGTAATCTGAGGCCTATCAGTCCATTTTTCCCCCTAAAAACTGCCCCACACTAATACATTCCAATGATATACATATTAAAGCAATGCTCAGTAAGTATCGGGATGTCACCTTTAAAATGAGAGTATATAGAGGCTGTGTTAAAACACCTACCACAGTGCCTTGCCATGGCCAATTTTAGCAATGGAAACTTGAGGGACACCAACTTCAAAATGTAATAACTTTATAAAATTTTGGAATTTCTTCATACAATGAGCAGCTATTTTTTCTTCTACATATGTTCTATCTGCACACTGTTGTCTTGGAAAGATTTTGAAATATTTAAAGAAAAAAAATCAATCATTAGATTTTACTTCATTTTTAATGAAATATTAAACTTAAATTTAAATTTTTGAAAAAAATAATAATCTAAAACTGTAAAATTTTGCATTTTAGATATGATAAGTGGAGGCTTAGTAAAGATATGGTGACTGAATTCATGATACATTATTAGAAATGTGTCAGAGGGATGGTGAAAGTCACAAAATTGGGGCCATTTGCAAAAAAATTTTACACACTAATTTCAGGGATAATTAGACATGATAGGCCTCAGATTCAATTTTGACCTGCTGTATTTACTTGATCTACTTCATTTACTGTATTAGACATGTAGCCACTTTGTAAAAGGCAAAACAGTCCATATAAATGCATATTAATATGAATATGCCCTACAGATATTACTTAGGTATACACCATAATATGTTTTTTGTTGACGACAACTTTGAAAATGAAGATTTTGTCACAAAATGCTGATATAAATCCTACCAAGAGGTACTTGCACCATATTTTTCAGTTTCCAGTGATAACTGTCAACAAGTGTAGTCATGTGCCAGTGTCTTGGATACCTCAGTGTAGTATTTCTTGATTGGAAGGATGTTTGTAGTAATGACCACTGAATATGCATTATGGATTATTCTGCCATATGTATTACAAGCCAAATGTTAACCTTGTTGGCACATTTTCTGCAATAAACTTGACAAGTATACCAGCATCTGATTACTGAACACAATAAATACATTCAGACAGCATAGAATATTAGCCTATTAGATTTTCTAAGGATGAAAGACCATTTTTGAAAAATGACTGAAGTGTGTAATTTACATAAATGTAGGTGAAATGTATTATTAGAGTACTTAATCTTGTTAAAAACTGTATACTATTTATTTAAAGTGTTTAATTACATTTAGTAGTGATATATTCATTATATTTAGATCTTTTGTCCAATTGCAATAAATGAGAAACTCAGTAAAATTCAATATGTAAAAAAAATATTAAAATCTCAATATTGACTAACAAAATCCAACTTTTGCTCTTTTTTACCAAATTATTAGCTCAAAACTGTTAAAAAATATTGCAACAACCTGTGGTAACATCAGAGGTCATTTTATGCTATTTTGGAGGATATTGAAATTTAAAAGTTGAAAATTTTAATTTTAATTTTTAATAAATTCAAAAAAAATGTTTTTTAATTTAATAAAATATTTAGAAAATAAATAAATTAGTTTTCATATTCCTTGTGGTATTCACAATCAGTCTGTGTAATTTCACCTCTCTGGTTATAATACTTTCATCGGAATCAAGCATTTAACCGGTGTAATGTGTGAACTATATCAGGCCTCAGACCACAATTAATTTCGCTATATGTTTCTATATAGCCTTAGTGGCTATAACATTTTTATTAATATCAGCAGGCCCGTGAAGTTTTGTATGTACCTTTGCCTGCATGGGGGACACATACCCTGAAAAGGACAACCCCTGTTGTCCAGCTCTTTCTCCCAGCATATTGGTTTAAACAGACACACCCTCTAAACCAGGCCGGAGTACACCCATTTTACACAAAAAGTACTACTTTTGCATGGGCCGGAATTACCACAAACAAGTCTTCAATGTCAGCAAGTTACACATGTTTACAAACTACATGCTATCCCCTGTCACTTCAGTCAAACAGTTGCCACTTCATAGCTGTCTGCCATGAAATAATCACAGTCAAACAGCAGACTACTTGCGCGGTGAAACTTCCGGATTTTGGACAACCAAATGGGAAGATAACTGTAATCTGAGGCCAGTTCTGCTCAGCGACCATTAAATTGCTAGCTCGAGTCAACTCCCGCCCTCCGCTTATTGATATGTAGGAGAACTACATATCAATATAAATAAGGGGTGACTCGAGCTGTTAGATTACGTGTCGATCCGGTCAAAAATTTACATTTACCGACCAGCTATATTACTTTATTATTTACGATTGGCTAATGGGGCCATTCGTTGTTCGACACATTTTACCAGGCACAAAGGAATCAAGTAGACATTTGGGGGGTAGGGCAGACCGGGCCTGATAGATCAAGGGTGGAAAAAAAACATTTTTAGGGGGTTCCGGGGTATATTCCTTCGTAAACTTTTAAAAACTAGATGACCTGAAATGAAATTTTCTGCATTCTACAAATACAATTCATCTTTGCCTTAAGATTTACTACAATATTATCTTTGATTCAGAATTATTGTGGGGGGGGGGGGGGGACTAGAGCCCTGTCTCCACTGTGCCTGTTTACGTAACGCTCTCAAGGAGATGGGGAATCGTGGGATGCGTTTCTATACCGCTTTTGACTGAAACATATTACAAAAATATAACTTGAAAAGGGTTGCATGATAAAAAAAAATGTATCAGGTTACTACGTTTTAATATCAGTGTAACAGGCTAGCTGAAGGTCGCCTGTTACACTGTTATCTAAACCTCGCCAAATAACCACGTTATCAAAATGTAAAAACCTGATATTCTATATTTTATTGTGTGTGAGAGAGAGCGGGGTATTAAAAGTGCAAGATTTTGCATTACTTATTGTTGACTTGCCACAAAGATCAACAAAAAGGTGGGGGGTTTTCAACGACACCACTAGAGCACATTGATATGTTAATCATCGGCTATTGGATGTCAAACATTTGGTAATTTTGACATATAGTGTTAGAGGAAACCCGCTATGTTTTTTCATTAGTAACAAGGGATCTTTTATATGCACCATCTCACAGACAGGATAGCACATACCACTGCCTTTGATATACCAGTCGTGGTGCACTGGAACGACAAATAGATCAATGGACTCACTGATGGGGATCGATCCCAAACTGACCGCCATCAAGCGAGCACTTTACCACTGGGCATCGTCACGCCCCTCAAAGATCAACAAAGGACCATTCAACAATAACGTAATGCAGACATTTGTTTTTACCCTAATTTTTAACGGCCCTTGTCCCATCCCATAATGCATATACTACAATATAAGGGCAACCCATTGGAAATGTATTACAATAATTGGGTTCAATTTACAAAATGTATTATTATACAGAGCTCAGGAGTTTGGTGTTGTATCTGATGAGTTTGATCTACATAATAATACACTTCTTAGTACAAACAAGCCTAATATGCACTATAAAATAAAATAAAAATTATTTCTCAGTGACCTGCACCTAAAGATCTTAGTGAAGCCTGTCCATCCTCATGTTACAGGTTTTAGATGAACATGTCAAATGGATTACAGTAAAATCACATAGAAACCTTTTACAAAATTATGTACAGTGACCTTGATATTTGACTCTGTGGCCTTAAAAGTCATTCTAAAACTACTCTATACATGAGGATTTTGTGGTGTTTGTTCTCAATGATTTCAACAGCAATACATAGAAATCTAATGTACATGTTTTACTGATAATGACTTAAAATCATTTAGCACGTGATAGTGGTATCTGTTGAATGGTTTGTAAAAAAAACTACTTTGAATTTTTTGTTTTTATGTAAGTAACTTTGACCTTTGACCTAAACCCAATATGTGGCTATCTAGCACTATGGTCATGCAGCAGACAATTGAGGTCAGTTTGTTACATGGGGGGGGGGGGGGGGGGGGGGTGGGGGTGTGTGGGGGGGGTACAACTTTGTATGTACCTATAATTCTATAAAATTTAAGTTAAAAAAAGGTTTAACTGGGGGCGTGACTCTGTGCCCTCCACCCCCCGCTGGTTTGTTAAATAGTTTGGTAGTGACACAATGAGCAAAATATTACCTTGCCCTTTGACCAGGTGACCCCCAAAAGCTAGATCGTTATGGATCAGTCTAATATAAAAGTCATAAAGTAGAAGTTTAATGTTAGTTTGTTAAACAGTTTGTAGGAAATACATTGTCAATTTGTCTCCTTTTACTGTGACCTTGACCTTTGATATTGTAACCCTGAAAGAAAGCAGAATATGGATCTGCTTAGCATAATGGCCATGATGTAGACGTTTCAGGTCAGTTTCTTGAACGGTTCCAAAAGAAATACATTGACAATTGATTCTTTCTATTCATTGTGACCTTGACATTTGATCTGGTGACCTTAAAAGCAAAATATAGATCAGTGTTGCATAGTAGAAGTTTTAGGTAAGATTGTTTAACAATTTTGTAAGAAGTTTTGTCAGAAATGCCCAACAATTGTTTCTTTTTTGTTAGAAATGCCCAACAATTGCCTCTTTTGTATGTGACCTTGACCTTTGACCTGATAATCTATGACATACAAAGTAATTAGTTTGCCTAATTTAAGTCCATAAGATGGAAGTTTATAGTCAATTTCTTAAACAGTTCCATAATAAATACATTGACAATTGATTCTTTCTATTCATTGTGACCTTGACATTTGACCTGGTGACCCCAAAAGCAAAATATAGATCAGTGTTGCTTAGTAGAAGTTTTAGGTCAGTTTTTTTTAACAATTTTGTAAGAAGTTTTGTCAGAAATGCCCAACAATTGCATCTTTTATGTTAGAAATACCCAACAATTACCTCTTTTGTATGTGACCTTGACCGTTGACCTGAAAATCTATGACCTACAAAGTAATATGTGCAATAGTTTGCGTAGTTTGAAGTTCATAAGTTAGAAGTTTACGGTCAATTAAGTAAACGGTTCCATAAGAAATACATTGACAATTGATTCTTTCTATTCATTGTGACCGTGACATTTGACCTGGTGACCCCAAAAGCAAAATATAGATTGGTGATGCATAGTAGAAGTTTTAGGTCGGTTTGTTTAACAATTTTTGTGAGAAATGCCCAACAGTTGCGTCTTTTTTTTTAGAAATGCCCAATAATTGCCTCTCCTTTTTTAATGTGACCTTGACCTTTGACCTGATAATCTATTGTCTACAAAGTAATATGTGCATTAGTTAGTTTGCCTAGTTTGAACTTCATAAGTAAGATGTTTGAAGAAATTTCTTAAATGATTTAGTATGTAATCCAATGGAAACTACTGTTTTCATTATTAACTATGTACATGACCTTTGACCTCAGGACCTTAATATTAATCAGATGCATTCTTGTTGTATAAGAGTCTGTTTAACAGACAGAGGATTATAATAACACTATTCAATGATTTTGGTAAAAGTAAACCTGCTTCAATTTCACCTTTTTGGCAGTTACCCAATTTGCAGTGGTTACCATGGTAACAGATTTTTAAAATTATAAACATTATATTAATTTAAAGGACATTTAATATTTTTAAGGTGTGTGTAATTTGAAGAATAATTTTTAAAAAATGTAGCAATAGTAACACTTTTAAAACTGTAGTTGATGCCGAAAATTATGATGAAACAAACCTGATAGTACTAATCATTTCATGCCATTTTTTTTATCAAATAAAGGTGTTTTCTAGGGGGAAAATCCATTAAAATCATAAATATAGTTAATAAATAAAGATAGTCTTATATTACAAGAACTTTATTAACTTAAAAAAATTTTTTTATTAAGTAGTATCAAAGAAAAAATCTTTTGAACTTTGTACTTGTTGCCATGGTAACATAAATAAAATAATTTATTTTAAAATATTGTAGTAAAGTAGCCAGTCCATTATAGAATACGTGTGTATATTTTCATTTCAATATGCCAAAAATTAAGAGAGATACCATTAAAAATGTATGATAGGTCAAATTCTTGAAATTTTTTTAAAACAATGCAGCCTGATAAGGGTATTAAATTAACATAACCCTGTGTTGGCTATTTAATAATCACTATCAAATTAACTGGTTAAGTGATAACTGTAGCTAACTGTCATTGTAATATATTAATAATAAGAAGAAGAATATACATGAAAGTATATTGGGATTTTTTAATAATTTTACAAAAGAATTGCCTAAAATATGTTAATACTCTAAATCATAAAAAATATACCCACCAGTGCTCGTTTGACTTCCTTCATCACTTTCATCTGAAGAAAATGATTCACTGTCTGAATGTTTTAGACACATTTCAGACACTGGTCGGGAGTATGCTGGATTAACTGTTGGTTTTCTGATATGTCTGGCATCTGTAAAACTCCTAAACTTGTTCACAGAAAGGTTCTGAAGTACTGGAGTGCATGATCTGCAGAGTTTGTCAGACGTCCACAGATTTCTTTTAGCAGATGTCAGTAAACCAAAATCAAATTCTGATGTTGCAGGAGATGCTAGAGGTTTGACAGTGTGTTGCTTTTGTCTAAATGGGGAATCTATGGCACGTCTTCTTCCAACTTCATCTATTGTAATAGGTTTTTCTTGGATGCCCACTGTGGACTTTTTTGAAAATAACCGAACATTGTTTCTTCTACCTCCAGTGCTTGTTCCAGAACCACAGCTGGATGGTGTAATAATTTTCCTTCTTAAAGGCGCAGCAATGGGTTTTACAAATTTGTCGGTCATGATATGGCGTGTGTTAAGACTCTCAGAATTGTATGAACTTGTTTCTTTAAGACGATTTCTTTGTTTTGGATCAGGGGTACTCTCTTGTTCAGACTGAATCTCATCTTTGTTTGTGGGGATATCTATTCTTTGATTTACACAATTTGTATGTGACGTGTTGTCACTATTACATCTAACTTTTTCATAGTCACCTCTTGTTTGTGGGGTGAAACTTTTAGTTTTCTTAAAGCTGGCCAACATTTTGTTTGATGAATCTGCAGAACTGCCATTATAGTTTATGGGGCAAAAAATTGTAGAATCTGCATTTACATCATTGGAGAATTCAATTACACTCACCGATTTATCAGTCAATTCATCTTCATTTCCTTTTTCTTGTAATGCAGAATTTGATTCAACTCTTTGTATGGGTATATTAGAAACACTGTAATTGTGGAATGCTTCTGTAGTATTTTTTGGAACAATTGTCCTTTTGAAGGTAGAGGGTTTACACTGACAGTCATCGTCATTACATAAATGAAACATGTTAATTAAACTATGTGGTGTATTTTTGCACTGTTCTGTTTGATTAATTTTGCCTGGAGAGTAACTACTGTTCTTTGAAGTTATCTGTCCAGCATGGTCGGTTGTAGCTTGTTGAATGGAATGTCCAGTCTGACAGGTTGAACACTGGTTACTGCTCCCAATGTCCATGTTTTGAGTATGTTTAGAATGTCCATTCTGTAATTGATTCTGGTTATTGCGTCTCATGTCCACATTTTGAGCTTCACATTCAAAAAGTCCATTCTGTACATGATCCTGGATATTGCTTCTCATGTCCTTGTTTTGAGCTTGATATGTTGAATGTTCATACTGTAATTGATTCTGGTTATTGCTCCCTATGCCCATGTTTTGAGTTTTAGAGTTAGAATGTTCATACTGTACTTGATTCTCTTTATTGCTTCTCATGTCCATGTTTTGAGCTTCACATTTAGAAGGTTCGTAGTGTACCCGATTCTCTTTATTGCTTCTCATGTCTATGTTTTGAGCTTCACAGTTAGAATGTCCATACTGTACCCAATTCTGTTTATTGCTTCTTATGTCCATGTTTTGAGCTTCACAGTTAGAAGGTTCATACTGTACCCAATTCTGGTTATTGCTTCGCATGTCCATGTTTTGAGTTTCAAGTTGAGACTGTCCATACTGTACTCGATTCTGAGAATGACCAGCATGGGTGGGTTTTTCTGTCAGATGAGCCTGACATTCTACTTCATCTATATGATTTGTGGACATCTTGTACATGTTAACAGAAAGGTTGCAAGGAACGTCATCAGCTTCATGAAAGTTATGGTTTGCACCCAGTTTGCAACAGATGTGGTTTGTGCATATATCACTTCTGTTGCCACTTGGATTATTGTAACCTACATTATTTTCATTCACATTCTGACATACAATCTTGTTTCTAACATAACAACTTTCATTACTATTGTGAAACTGTATGTCATTTCCATCACACTTGCATGATTCAGTATGTTTAGCAGGATGAATGCTGCTGAATACATTTGAATTATGCATTCCATCTTGGCAAACTATACTCCTATTAGTTAAATGTGTATCTTTTGTATTACTTAAGCTTTGTATGTCATCACCACTTACTGAGTGACAGCCCAACATATTATTTGCAGAACCGTCACTTTTTTTAAGTGTAATACCTCTGTTCTGATTATACATGTCTGAATTCACATTATTTACGTTCGAGTTGTGACTATTTCTTAATGGGTGATAATCATTGCTGCTGATAATGTGGGAAATTTTGTTATGCTGTATGTGACAATTTTCATTACTGTTTCCTTCTATTCGACAAAAATATGCTTTATGAGCCTTCTTTGACATATTAGGTGTACCATGTGTCCGTTTCTCGGTATCATGGAGATGGTTTCGTGTGGATGACAGATCTGGATTAGAAGTAAATGACTGCAACTGTTGAGAAATTTCTAAATCTTTCAAGTAAGTATTCTTTCTTGGTGCAAATTCAAAATGCAAACTCTGTGATGAGTCTTGTGTTGTACTGCCAACCAATGCCATCCTGGTAGTTTCATCAACAACTTCTGTCGATCTTAATGGCATTTGTTCATATGTAGGTATGTTTGGGCTTTGAATATTAGTTTGTATTCTTTTCACTGGAGTATACTGATCTGCTTGCCAGTTTTCATTGACATCTGAAGAGGTACTATAACTTTTCTGCTGTGTCTTAGAAGACTGAAACATGCTGATGAGTTGTTGAAGAAGTGATTCAGTTCTTGATAGAGAGGGCTGTTCAGGCTTCTTTGGAATACTTTTTGCTTCCTCTTGTAAGTGCTATAAGTAAAGAATAATAATGAAAATTAAAAACATGTTAAGATTAATGTTCAAATCTGCTGGAATTTTAACACCAATAATTCCTACCAGATGAAAAATGTTTTTAAATGTCTGCAAAAACATTGTAACTGACACGAGAATGTCATCAAACTTATTAAATAGAAATGTGAATATTTGTAATAACAATAAAAACAATTTAAACTTGATAATTTGTGAAATGCTTATCAAAATAAATTGACTGACAAAGATGACAGATCTTTTTTTCACCAGTTGATAGTAAAATTATCAATAAAATAAGATAGACAGTGTTAAAGCCGCACACCCTAGTTCCATCCAGCGAAAATAAATTATAATTTGGTTAATCTACAAACCTGTAACACACTTTGATCACGTTTGTATCAAATGGAATGAAAAAGCAGTACGATGCCTACATCACGACAAATTTCACAGACTTGGGGTGCGTTTCTTTCACCTCTCCTGGACATGTTCCAACTGTTCTGTCCTGGTTGTATCCCCTCTCCAGATATCGTAAGACTTAGCAAAATTATTGGTTTTAAGGGTTTGTAATGTTTTGTATTGAGACACTTACTTGTCTGAACTTTATTGTTACTGAAAATGTTCACGAACTGTGAAGAAAAATCTCACAAATGAACAACAACAAATCGGATGTTGATTGCGCGAACCGTGCACGAGAAAACAAACCGAACCAAAATGATAACGGTCACATGATATACCAACGTCTGTGACATTGAAATGGAAATATCCCCTCTAAAAATAGATTAGACCTTGTCTGCTCAACGCTTTTTTCTCAGACGTGCGTGCGATTTATGAAATACGAAAAATGCATTTTGTGGTATTACAAAAACCAGGATTACCCAAAAACACTTCAGGTGAATGGAAATGTATATTCTAAATAATAAACGGTAAGTAAAGTGCAATTTTATTTGTGAAAAAATTGGTTTAATAGCGAAAAACAACGCCGTAATGGTTAACAACTAGCCATAACTAGGGTGTGTCCCTTTAACAAAATTTCATTTAAAAACTCACAGATTTGCTTGAAGGTTCTTCAGCCTTTGTTATTTTATTTTGATTCTCAACAAGGTCAGAGAGTAGTTTTGAGTCCTGTCGTGATTCCTCCTCGAAAGAATTCAATTTTGCTGTCAGTTGAGATATTTTCTCTAGAATAATATCACCTTGTTGCCTGAAAAAAAAAAGAAGGAAATAAAACATTTTAGTTATTCATGCACTTGCAGCTATATCATCCACATGGTAAATGTTACCTATATAACAATTTACTATGCTGTACATAGTCTAACAGATTTAGGTTAATTCATATATTAAATAATCGTAAATACCCTACCCCTAAAATAATAATAATAATCGTAAATACCCTCCCCTATATATAATTATATATATTTTTTTTTTTTAAACCAACAAATCAACAAAAAAAACCACCCACACATATAAGAAAATAGCTTTTCTGTAATATACTAAAATTAATTAATAATAACATAATAAATGCTTCAAACTTACCTTTCAGTATTTTCTACATTGTGATTCATCTGACCTATAAAAGAAAAAGAAAAGAAAAAACTTTAAAAATTAAACACGTATAGGATGTTAACCTGCTGAATGATTGACATATTTCATTCATTCATTCATTTCAACTTATTTTCATGCTTGTATCCAATTAAGGTTCAAGTGCACTGTCCTGGGCACACACCTCAGCTATCTGGGCTGTCTCTCCAGGACTGGGTTAGTTGTTAGTGGTTAGTGAGAGAGAAGAGGGTGTAGTGATTTTCCACGTACCCACTGAGTCGTTAAAACTCACCCTGAGTGGGTGCCAGCCGGTACCGGGCTGCGAACCCTGTACCTACCAGCCTTATGTCTGATGGCTTAACCACGACACTACCAAGGCTGACTCACATAGTAAAAGTCTCCCCAATTATAACTGAATGTTGTTGGGTAATTGCTGGTTAGTGTTTAAGTAATACCTCTTTTTACAGAAAGTATCCAATAACCAATCAGTTCCACACTACAAGTGTCACATACAAAAATGTGTTACATAGATATAAACTCTATTTTGTTTTGTTTATTAGCTGAATCTTGTTCAGTGATTAGATCTTGTGTTTATTCTTTTTGTTTTTGAGATTTATGTTAATGATTTACAGAAATAGACCAACTCTGTTCTTAATTTAATAACAATAACTGTCCCAATGTCTTAAAAAGATTTTTGCATTACTTTTACATGGGCAGAGTACTAACACACAAGGTAATTAAAAAAATCAAACAAAAGAATAAGAACGAAGTTCTCAGCACACAAATCTGCTTAATCTTGAAGAACAATATAACCTTTTTCTTGAAAGTAATTTGCAAGTATTTTATTTCTTGATGATGTATGTTAACTTTATATAATTTCCCATCCTTTTAAAAATTACCTATCGTACCTTCTTTCTGACAGAGATTCAAAGTATACTTGAGTGCTTTGATAAGTTCTTCATCTTGAGCTTCAGTCAGATGTTTCACCAATGTCTGATACCCTCTCCGATCTATACAACTCTGGTTCTCAGCTAAATAATAAACAAGAATAACAGTTTCAAAAAAACAACAGCACTATGCCCGATTCACATTATAATGTATGTTACATGACCATGAACTCACGATTAGGTATGTGCAGATGAGTGGTTGTTTTATCCATAGTGTGAAGTTTGACTGGCCTAGCATTTAAATTTTTTCTATGAAATAGAACGCAATGCAACTAAAGAGTTTCATAGAAATGAAACCAAGAAATTAAAGTATAATTAAAAACAAAATTATAGATGTCTCCATGGTTATCGGGGTGGGACATAGCCCAGTAGTAAAGCACCAGCTTGATGCACGGTCGGTTTGGGATCGATCCCTGTCTGTGGGCCCATTGGGTTATTTCTCGCTCCAGCCAGTGCACCACGACTGGTACATCAAAGGCAGTGGTATGTGCTATCCTGTCTATGGGATGGTGCATATAAAAGATCCCTTGCTGCTAATCAAAAAGAGTAGTCCATGAAGTGGTGACCGCAGGTTTCCTCCCTCAATATGTGTGGTCCATAACCATATGCCCGACGCCATATAACCGTAAATAAAATGTGTTGAGTGTGTCATTAAATAAAACATTTCCTTCCTTCCATGGTTATCACATATACACACATAAATAATAATGCTTATATTTAGGCTTCTGTGGCAAAAAATATGAACTTGCATTGAAAACTCACCAACCAATTTTCAGTTGTTATTGCAATATTTTTCATAATTATCAAAGATCAACAGTTCAAGATCAAGTTACTTGTTGTACTTTTCATCCAGTGGGTCTTTAATATACATATAGGGCTGTACTTAGAAAGTAGAACAAATTTACTTCTCATGGTTCAGTTACAGAATTTAACTTTAGTTGAAAAGAAATTAACATCATTTGCATAATTATGCAACACCAAAGTTTTTGTTTTGTTTTGTTGCTTTTTTAAAAATAATTTCAAAGCTTTGTTAATATGTTTTGCATCAAACTGTTTTTAAATAAATTCTAACCAATGCTACACCACAGTTTTATCATACCTGAAGTGTCTAATGCATGTCCCAAAGTCAAGACAACCTGTAGATTCTCCTGCTGATCCAAATCTGGTTGTCTCAAAATGTTTAACAATAAACTAATCCCACCCAGTTCACCAAACGTCTTGCAGTTTGTCTCTGAAATTAATAAAATAACAAGTTATGTTTACAATTAGAACATGTAAATATACTACTATCTGGGGTGGGTTTGTTTTGTTTTTGGTGGGTTTTTTTGGGGGGGGGGTGACTTTGTGGTTCTTGTTGTCCTGGGAATTTTTTTTATCATTGAGCCCTTTAGATGTTTGAATTTGATAAATTGTGTTGTAGATAAAACCTATATCAATGTCTTCATCCAATAAAACATTTATAATATGGCACCTTTGTGGGACATCAAGCAACTAATTGGTTTTCTGCCAAAAAGAAATTTTGGGGTATGGCGCTAAGGCATTGAATGCAACCACAGTATGGGGGCCTCCCCCAGAAAGAAAATGGGTTAAGTTTAGAGTTAGGGTAAAGAAAAGCATACATTAATGATAAGAGTAATTAATTTTGTCAAAAGGTTAACGTAACAAAAAAAATGGGTAAAAATGTTTGGGTATGACACCATACCCGTTTTACCTTCTGGCAGAAACCCTGCTTATCAAACATAATGGGAATAATTGGTTTTACCACCTTAGCTAATGTGTCTGTCTTGAATACAGTCTTTTAATAATTTACTTTACAATCATATACATTACTGAACATCACCTCTTATAGGAAAAAAATGAATATTATGTGCGAAGTTGGGTGAAGCCAAAATGTTTACTCACCATGATCAGCAATACAGGAATCAACTGTGTTAATAATAGGGATGGCCAGGCCAGGTTCATCAAGAATACTGTACCCAAGGCATTTACCCAGTGCAGTGACCAATGTATCCAATCCACCACATCGTCTAACTCGATCTTGGTTTAAAACTGAACAAACAAAAAATTGGCAGGGAAAAACCCCACAAAAAGGTTCCTTGTTTAACAATAATACTGTTTATAGTTACAAAGTGGTGTATGTATGTGTATATGTGTGTAATATATGACAGTCTTTAAGCAGGAATTCTGCAGAATTAAATGTCTTGCCTTCTATAAAATATTTCAGTGCACTGTGATAAACATTCGTAGGTGCAACCAAGTTTCATTGACCATGCAACACTTTAACATTAAACTTTCACACAAAAATTGACACCATTACTGCTGTCATCAAAAAAGCAATACCTATATCTTGACAAAAAAAAAATTAAAATCCCCCCCGAAAATTTTGTCTTTAAAATTGGAAATAGAAAATGATGCAACCTTAGAGTATAATGATATAAACTCTGGAGTTTAGCAACATATTTCAAATTCAATGACATGATTTTAGTAAAAAATAAAGAGAAGTAGATATGAACTTTAATTAATTACAGGTTTGTTACATACATGTAAATAAAATAAAAAAAATTCTACATACCATTGTTTGCTACAGCTAATCCCAATAATGACAAAGCTGGTTTTAGTAACTCAGGGTTTAGATTTTCCTGGATAAGCTTGAACAAGTGTGGAAACAACATTGAAGTCAGATGCTGATTTTCCTCTGCAAAATTAAAACAGGGAAATATGTGTTTGATTTCAAAAAAACTAAAATAATAACTATTGAATTAACTCCATATTAAGGACTGGAGTGATTTTTTGGAACAAGAAATACTCTAAAAGAGCCTTATGTCAACTAGTTACAATATATATGGTCAAGAATGGAAAGCTCTTTAATGGCATTAAAACATTTTTAAAAATTCATTATTCGGCTAAATGCTTGTAAATATACTACCACAATTTATGTGTGATATGTTTGTTAGTTGTATATTGAGTAATACTAGAACTGTCTTCCGTTTCTTACCATTCTGGGGATTGTTGACACACACACTAATAGCACTGTTCACAAAGCTCCAGGAATTCCCAGGGGTTAGACCAGATTGGTTTTCTTTGATCAATCCTCTGAAACAAAACAATAAGCAAAACATAAAAAAATACACCCAGTTTATGTGTCTTTGGTGATCAAAGACCAGGGCCCCATTCCACGAAGCGATCTTAGCCCTAAGATCAACTTAAGTGCATAGGGTAGCTATGCGCTTACGGTAATCTTAGGGCTAAGATTGCTTCGTGGAACGGGGCCCAGCAGTGTAATGAGAGGGAGGGTGCTTAATGAAAAATGATTTTTTGGTACCCACCCAATTACATTTCCATTTATATTCTTTAACATTTGTCATATATTATCCAGTTTAACCCACTTCCAAGTGTAATAGTACCTCCCCATCCTTACTATGCCTTTGCCAAGTACACCTGTGTGAGTGGAGTTTTGTGCATCTGACTGACATGTCATAGGTATTCATATACAAACAAGGTACTATATATATATGGGTGTGTGTGTGTGTGTGTGTGTGTGTGTGTGTGTGTGTGTGTGTGTGTGTGTGTGTGTGTGTCATTGCAATCAAGAAACAAATTAATAAAAAAACTGAAAAATAATTTAAAATAGTAAAATTCTTGATGTTGTGCCTGAAGACTAAATAGATACTAATAACAAATAGCTTACAAATATGTCATTTTAAAAACTTGTTTACACAATAAATCCACTTAGATTGTTCACAAATATTTATTGACTGAAAACTGAAAACATACTTGCACATTTCAATGAGAACAGCCAAGCACCCGGTCTGTCTTGCAAGATTTTGTCCTAGACCTGAAAGAACAAATGATAACAAATAGTGCACTAATTCCATTAGTTAAAAGATTTAACTAGGTATGATTTTAAAAAATGTTTAACGCACATGCATGCACAACACATTTTGCTTGTATATTTTAAACTTTTATTTAGAAGCAGATAGATGTTTGTAAATATAGTTTTTAAATAAATAAATAAATAAATCTCTCATGATCAGGTCTGTCTAAAATTTAGAAACATTAATATAAGTGTATAACTGGCATAACATAAACAAATTTCAATGTGATGAGGCACAAAATATAGATCCTCAGCTTTTTTGTTTTCAGCCATAACTGTCAGTTATTAACAGCAATCAGCAAAGTTTTAATCTATAAAAATCAGTAACTATCTACCAAGCCAAATGGAATTAATTAATATTTTCTAAACAATGTATAAAATAAGAAAATGTTTACTTACCATTGTTTGCTACAATGCAAAGTAGAAAGAAGACAGATGTTTGTTTTATTCTGGATGACGACGAGGCATCACTGAGAATTTTGTGAATAAATACAAATGTACTCTGTTGTGAAAGACTCTTTTGAGAAAACACTGAAAATAAGGAAGGAAATTTTTATTTAACGACGCACTCAACACATTTTATGTTCGGTTATATGGCGTCAGACATATGGTTAAGCATCACACAGATATTGAGAGAGGAAACCCGCTGTCGCCACTTCATAAGCTACTCTTTTCGATGAGCAGCACAGGATCTTTTATATACACCATCCCAGACAGGATAGCATATACCACGGCCTTTGATATACTAGTCGTGGTGCACTGGTTGGAACGAGAAATAGCCCAAGGGGCCCACCGACAGGATCGATCCTAGACCAACTGCACATCAAGCGAACGCTTTACCACTAGGCTACCTCCCGCCCCCTGAAAATGGTTCAAATTGAGATAATTCCAAATAAATGATAAAGAAGCAATCTCTGTTACAATCAGGTTGATCATTATATACACATTTTTCATACGCCCAATCTCATACACTGAAAGAGTAATCAACCTTTTTTTTCTCTTTCTTGTGGAGAAATAGTTCATGTTTGTATAATACTGGCTGTAAAACTAATGAATGGTTACTAATAAGGTTTTTCAGTTTAAGACTTGAAATAAGAAGACATCCTAACATTAACATACTTAAGACATTTCTGAGGTCATACATGTACATGTGTATATAGAATACAAAACAAGTTTTTGCCAGATATAATTTTTAGGAAATGAGTGTGAGTGAGATCAGATACCATGAGAATTCATGAATTTCGGAAAAATTATAACTAGCAAAAACAAGTGTGCTATTTTATTCATGACCCACCTTCAAATAACTCAACAGACATGAAAATGCACAGAGTAACCACAAAGGAAAATTAGATCAATTATTGAAATGACATGGCTTACTGAAATGACATCATTTAGCAACTCAATGTTCTCGCTGGGTGAAAATTAAAGGAGGGCGGCCGCTCGGCACCACACCCTTCAAAAAACCACCAAAAAAACCCCACCAATAAACGAGAAGCATAAAAAAAAAAAAAGTGTGGGGGGGGTAAGTAGTTTGGTTATCATATTGTTGTTTGTTGGTAGACTTTGAGAAAAGACATACTCCTTATTTTGCCTACGAAAAAGTGCAAAGGGGTTTATAAAAATACTCGTCTTTTAATTGAACCGAAGATGATATCGGTCTGACATTCACGGGCAGTTCCGGTTTTGATGGACCGATCAAAATTTTAATATTATTATTTTTAATAAAAATTTCATAATATACGAAAAACAATAAAGATGTTTGTAAAGTGATCTCCTAATGTCAGATACATTTTTGCTATTTCCATATTCATCGAATGAATCAATCGCTGTGATAAAAAGTTTTAATTATAAACACTACCACTTCCGTTGTTTTTATAAGCGTTCATATCCCTTCAAAATGAAAAGTTTACAATATTTTATAAAGAACTGCTGAATAAACAGAATAACAGAAAGTAAAAATCATCAGTTTCAACCAATTATATCTGCAACTGAGGACAAAATATCAAACGATAGTTAGTGGAAACAAAAGACAGAATGACCGGGGTTTTTTCAATCGGAGATTGCCGAATCCGTAAAAAATAAAATGTTTTCATTGCTTACATAAAATATAACTTTTATTGTGTCTATCAAACATACAAATGGATACAGATATTGGACAAAATTGAGGCTGTTAAAAATACTGTTAAATTACGTTACGTTAACTGTCGTAAATGTGTCGTCAATTGCTTTTTCGTACACAACGCGGCTTGTTTCCTTTGATGTCCAGTGTGCAGACTGATCGTTGTTTTTTGTGTGGAAAAAAGTGCATTTGGAAATAGCGGAGATAGGTGCTGGAAAATAAAGAGGAGCGCTCAAAAATAAAGGAAGGCTCTCAAAAATAAAGGAGGGCGGGGAACGTGAAAGGAGGGCGGCAAAATGGAATAGTGGGGCGGGACGCCCCGCTTAAATGGAGCAGCGAGAACACTGTAACTAATACATATTAGTTCCTAAATGACGTTATTTCAATAAGTGATGGAAGTTTTAATTGTCAGAATTTGTACAACACAGGTGGGTAATAAATAAATATGATACGTTTTTAAGAATTATGCATTATATTTACACACATTTACATGTAGCTGCTAATCAAAAACAACCTAGCTGTATCTTATAAAAAATTTATAATTATACAAAAAAGATCCGATAACAATGCAAATCACAGCTGATTTAACTACAAACAAAATTAATAATATTTGGAGCTGATTTGACTGAATGTATGATTGCACTAAATATATTCTGTTTTTGTTTGGTGTTGTATAGGGTTAAACTGAAACAATTATCACCAGTCAAATACTGAACTTACATATTGGACGCTAAGAAATTCCAGATTATGTGGCTTACAATTGAAAATACAAAAAAAAGAAAATCACCCATTTAATTAATAAAGAACAACTGAATATTCTTTAAAAAGTATACTGCAAAAATGTTAGTCATAACCAGAGAAAAGACATGAAACTTAATATTACCACTTTTTTCCACTGCACATGCCAGACAAAACATTCCCGACTGCTTTACAGACAAATGTTTTGTCTGCAAAATCAGGTTTAAAACATACTTCAGACCTCCAAGATCTCGAAAACTTTCTTTTGCTGCATCTGAAAAATTATCTGGTCATGTAATATTTCTCAAATGGTAGAATAAAGTATATAAGCATTTATACAAAAAGAAAATAAATTTCAGAAATTGTGATTTAAAATATTATATGATTTAAAGTTAGATCTGGCAATAATGTGATCACCAAACAGAAAAAGCAAACTTTGCTGTTTAACTTAAGGGGAGATGTCACTCTAAATCCCCAATACTCCACTGTGACTAGTCAACAAAAGTAATTTTTAGCCTCCCTTGGTATGTGCATTTATAGGGTATCATTTAGGAGATAACAATATGGAGTTTTTAGATTTGCAGATGTTATTGTCTGTTTGATCCTGCAAATGTCATTTATGACTGAAGACACCTGAATAACGCCTGCCAATCTAAAAACTCCATATGGTTATATCCATTGTAAACTGAATAATTTTATATTTGGTATTTCTTGAAAAAATACCTGGCTACAATCTAACTGTAGACCTTTGAACCGTCAACATAGCCCGTTCCAATTGCTAATGACATCACTTTCTAATGACGTCATTAGCTTTCCAGGTGTTATTTTCATTTGATCCCAGAAAAAGAATGTAATTAACCAGTCACAATACAGAACACACTCACCATAAGTTTACAATTTATGGTAATATCTTAAATGGCTTCCAATAATCTAAGTATATATGGTATAATATCTTAAATGCCATTCCATAATCTAAGTTGGGGAAACAGTTAATGACGCCTCTAAAAAGTACATTTAGTGTGTGATGTAAAACTATATTTGTGTTGAACATGACATAAAACCAATGGAGGTGACTTTAAAATTATGATTTACTATATATTTGATTAAAATATTGTTTTAGAAGTAGAATTCACTACTCATGTTTTTTAATATGTAAAATATCAACCTCATCTCAACAAATACCAATTAAAATCTATAGACTTGGTTGATATTTTCCATATCACTCATAACACTCATAACCTCTATATACCATTTGCTGTCAATACTGAGGCCAAGGTTCCAAGAGAAGACTTCAGAGAATCTGGCTGGGACAGCTGACACTTGACACACTCCAATAAAATCTCAACATCTGTTTGAATCTCTTAAAAAAACAAAAATATATGCTATAAAATTACTTTTAAAGTAACATCATATTTAGTGCATGCAAACAGAACAGGCATTCAAAACATCCATAATTACAGTACAATAATGAATATGATGTAGGTTAAAATGCAATATTTCTGAAATTATATGACAACAATAATATAGTGATAAAAAATAAAACAAATACCTTCCATGTTTCGTTTCCAAATGATACGACTTTTCAATTATCCATTTCTGAAACAAATATGACAACTCTCCAGTTAAATTACATGTAACTAATAAAAAGTACCAGTTTAGTCATAAGAAGATATTTCGACTCGATCAGACAAACAAAAATTGAGCTGTTGGTAATTGTATCAGATTAAACAGATTCTTTTGAATGACTAAAATTGCATTTTAAAAATATTTTCTTGTTTATTGACTATCAATATTTGTCCAAAATTACCAAATAATTTCCTTCTGTTCATTTTAATATTTTCAGACAAAATAGCACATACCACAGCCTGTGATATCAGGGAACATTTTGTTCAGTATCGCGTTGCGATTCACTATACAAGTTTCAGATATCGCTACACCATTTTAAGACATTAAACAGTAGTTACTAATCAATTTGCAGTTGAACAAAAATATCAAAATATTCCCTGGATATACCAGTCATAGTGCACTGGCTGGTTCCAACGAAAAATAGCTGAGTCTGATTGTGCATCATGTGAGCGCTTTAGCACTGGCCTACCTATGTCCCACTCCAGCCATAAATGAGAGAGAGAGAGAGAGAGAGAGAGAGAGAGAGAGAGAGAGAGAGAGAGAGAGAGAGAGAGAGAGAGAGAGAGAGAGAGAGAGAGAGAGAGAGAGAGAGTGGGCTGGGGAGGGGGAAGGGAATCAACAGTAGTGAGAGAAGCAGGAATAATTGCCACAAAATACAAAAAGTGCCGTTTTTAAGTTTAAAAGTGGCTTATTATGCTTAGCCATATATTTTATCATGGTAAAATGGCATAAAGCAATTTAAAAAAGAGAAAAAAAGGAAAACAAAGTCAAATTTATTCAGTTAACAATGACCTCACTCATTGCAAAATCCCAGCAATAGCGATACAGCTATCATAATTAAATCTACTAAATAAAAAAATGTATCTGAAAACTATGCAATTAATTATTTTTACGATGTGTGTCTCTCATGTTCTTGACAACAAATAATCATAACACAAGCACAGACGACTTCCGCTTTGTATAGACTGGTTTTCTTTATTGTAGTTCACTGCCGTTAAAAAAAATGGCATCAAATTTGTGGTGCATGATTACCAGTCGCTGACCTCGACAGTAAACTTTTCTCTGCGGGAAAATATAAAATCTGATCTCTAGTCTAGGTCTGTCCCGGGCCAAGCCATTGGCTATCCGCGACGGACATGCCTGAAACCTTAGTGGTATATGGGCATGTTAAAAATACTCTCTCTCTCTCTCTCTAGCCTAGGCTAGCCTTGATTCTCGCTTGATTATAATACGCCGCGTATTAGGCCTACGCGCGACGGACGATGCAGGAAAACGAGTTGAATGCGCACGTTTTTCACGAATTCATGTTCGATAAAAAAAACCATGAAAATAAATAAATAAAAATAAACTGTATCACAAGACAGATTACATGGTATGAGAGGTCTGTTTCACTAAGTTAGCTTAGAAAAATAACTTTATTTTCCATTAATTATATCGAGCAGTCAGTTTATTGCACCAAAACGCTTTGAAGTGAAACAATAACCTTATTTCAATCAATCAGAATTTTGATATTTTCTGAGTTTTATGGAAATCTATTTCGCATACGTTTAATTCCTATATCACTCTGCCATGTGTCTTTAGTAAACAAGTTACAAGCCAAAAAAATATATAATAATGATAATAATAATAATTTTTTAAAAAAACCCCACACAAAACAAAACACCATCAAACAAACAAATTTAGTAACTCAATGAACTAGGCTATGTCATTCACCATTGGTCCAAGTTTGAATTGTCCACGTCAAATGCGCCAAAAAGACACCTGCAAACTTAGGCCTGTTGGATGTTGTGCACAAGCAAAATGGATTAGGTATCTCAGCCCATCCCTTTTTAAAAAATGTCTAAATGATCTCTCATTTTCACCAGCAAGATGTGACCCCATTCACTTATATAACGAACATCTTTCTCACTTGCTATGGGCTGACGACCTTTTGCTTCTCTAATAATCGGCAGACGGCCTTCAAAATTGTTTAAACACTCTAAATGAGGTTTGCTCAACATGGTATCTTAGTAGAAACAATGAGAAATCAAACGTTATTAATATGACTATACACAAAACATTTTAAAAACAAAACTCGATAGTAAATTATATTGTGGGGATAACGAACTAGATCAAACATACGCATTTTGAATGCACCATAAACTCCCGAGGACAGTAGGCCTACTAAAACAAACAAATGTTTGATTGCTAGATTACATTATTATATATATAGGCTATGTTTTTTTCTTTCTCATTGAACAGGCTCAGGAAATTTTACCAATGACTGTCATAGGTGTCAGAAGATGCAGCTGACAAGAAGGGGGGGGGGGGGGGGGGGGGGGGGGGGTAATGGAAGTGTGTGTGGGCGGTGATAGTCTGTTCAACCCGGAGAGGCCAATTATTACTCTCTCTCTCTCTCTCTCTCTCTCTCTCTCTCTCTCTCTCTCTCTCTCTCTCTCTCTCTCTCTCTCTCTCTCTCTCTCTCTCTCTCTCTCACACACGCATGAACACGCACACACGCAAACAATTTTTCCAAAATTATATTAAACAAAAATTTAAGTTAGTGATCACAGGGTCCTGCAAATACACTGAAAAACCATATAAAATAATATTACAAAATGAGTCCCCTCCATAATTTTCCTGTTGTGCAGGATTCCCTGGTGAACAGCAACTCATCTCGATTCTCTAATATCTTATTTTTGTTAGTTGTACTGCCATTATTTCTCCTTACCTTCTCAGATATTCATCCCAACCATGGTCCAGATACCTCTAAATATGGTAGACATAATATTAAAATAGCTAACATCAATATCAACTCACTAAGGAATAAGATAGACCTAATAAATACTGAATTTGGTGATTGTGATATTATATGTATAACTGAAACCAGATTAAGTAATAATGTGAATAGTTCTGATATAGCAATTGATAACTTATTAAATTCTGAACCATTCCGTAGAGACAGACAAACTGATAATGGGGGAGGAATATTAATATACTAAAACGCAAAAGAAACGCAGGTCCTGAAAATGCGAAAGAATTGCACTTTGTAAAGCAGTATCTTTGGTGGAATTGAACCTCAACTGTGTTAAATGACATGGCACACACCCACACCGCAGTCCCACCTGCGTGTCAATTTCATTACCTGTGTGACGTCACGAATTCTCAAAACACGTTGTTTGCACGTGCTGGATCATCCGTATCATGAATCCAGTGCAAACACACTCATTGAAATGCTTATAAAGCCTACACACCTGGATTTAATCGCATAAATTCAATTTGAGTAGTGACAGACAACAGAATCACATTTTAAAAATGCCGCGACTGACGCAACTCCAGCGAGGGATGGCCATCGGGATGTTGCAAGCCGGACAGACCCGTACTGCTGTAGCCAGACAATTGGGATGTCATGTTTCGACAATCGCACGCCTTTCTCAACGTCACCAAATCACTGGATCTGTGAACGATCGACCACGCACCGGCCGCCCGAGGGTGACAACCGCAGCCCTAGACCGGTACATCCGGGTGACCCACCTTAGGAATCGGATGCTGCCAGCAGCTAACACCGCTCACCAGGTGCGTGGTCCACGTGGTCCAGTGTCCGCCGATACCGTCCGACGCCGTCTGAGGGCAGCAGGACTCCGTAACCGCCGTCCTTATGTGGGACCAATATTGACCCCTCGGCACCGCCAACAACGTCAACAGTGGGCGCAACAACATCAAAGATGGCGACGTGGCCAGTGGCAACAAGTTCTGTTTACTGATGAGAGCCGTTACAATGTTTCCAACGCTGATGGCCGAATCCGAGTATGGCGACGTCGACATGAACGTTACTCCGACTGCTGCGTTCTGCAGGCCGACCGATGGGGCGGGGGTAGTGTGATGGTGTGGGGGGTGGGTTCTCATTCAACCACAGAACACAACTTCATGTGTTCAGACAACGCGTTAATGCCGCCGTGTACCAAAATGACGTCATCAACAATCACGTCGTTCCCTTCTTTGCCGCTCACCCACGTGTGCGCTTGCTGCAGCAAGACAATGCCAGGCCGCACACTGCCAGGGCAACACAGGCGTTGCTGGCTCAGCACAACATCCCAACGTTGCCGTGGCCAGCCTTATCACCGGACATGGCGCCTATCGAACACGTCTGGGATGAAATCGGACGTCGCCTTCAGGCTCGCGGACAACCTCAGAATATGCAGGCGCTGGAGGCAGCATTGGTCCATGAATGGAACTCACTCCCTCAGGCATTCTTTCAACGGCTTGTCAACTCAATGAGGAGACGTTGCACTGCCTGTTTGAATGCCCAGGGTGGTCACACGCGATACTGACTTTGACAATGCTACAAGTCGTCTCTTTCACATTTTTAACATGGACCCCCACCCTACTTTATGACATGAAACAATAGCCAAAAAGGAATTCAATCAAAAATTTCCAACACCAATGTGTGCCGAATTGGTGTAGCTCCAAATTAAATGTTGAAATCTTCATTTCGTTTTGTTTTTTTAATATTTTATATCCAATTTAATGAGAACCTGCGTTTCTTTTGCGTTTTAGTATATATATCCGAAATAACTTAATTGCCAAACGCTTTAATGATCCTGTCTGTATGGACCTTGAAGTAGTATGTGTAGAAATCAATACTGGTACAAATAAATTTCTCTTTGTATGTGTATATAGACCACCCAATGCCAGAATATCTTCCTGGGACAAAATTGATTCATTAATCGATAAATGTACAAATACATTTCCTAATATTATCATTGTAGGTGACTTTAACGAAGATCTTTTAAAAATACATCGCAATCACCGTTTGCACGAACTATTGAAAAATATAATCTGGAAAATATTATACATGAACCTACAAGAATCACCCCTACCACATCGACGCTATTAGACCCAATTTTTATTAAAGGGACATACCCTAGTTTCAACCCGTGAAAATTAACACTAAGTTTGGTTAATCTACAAACCTGTAACACATTTGGATAAAGTTACAATTGAGTGAAACATGAGTCTGTGACTTTGAAATGGTGAAATACCCTCTAAAATAGACTAAAACTCGACTCCATAACTGTTACTTCTCAGACGCACGTGCATTTTTCAAAATATTAGAAATACATTTTGTGGTATTAAAAACACCAGGATGATCAAAAACACTTCGAATGTACGGAAATTGATAATCTAAACAATAAAATCTAAGTATGATATAATTTAAGTTATGAAAAACGGTTACAATAGTAAACAAATATGCGTTAGTGTTTAAAAACTAGGGTATGTCCCTTTAATAACATTGATCTTATTAGGAATAGTATGGTGCTGCCAAACTTTTGTAGTGATCATTGTCCATCAAATATTGAAATACACTTCAGTTCACTTCGTGAAAAGTCCTACACAAAAACAATATTAGATTATGAAAATGCTAACTATGATTTAATTATAACCCATTTATTACAAATTGACTGGGACCAGAAACTTGATAACATAAATGATATTAATGTATATAGCGAAATTATCAATAACATACTAAATCACACAATCAGTAAATATATTCCACAGAAGATTATTCGTGTACGTCCCAATAATAAACCCTGGGTAAATAAAGATATCAGGCAAGCCATTAGAAAACCCAACCGATGTCATAAAAAAGCTAAACTTAAAAATAGTCCTGAGCAATAGAAAAAATTCAGAGAACATCGTAACAAGGTAGTTAATATGATTAGAGAGGCCAAACAAAACTATATTACAAAATTACAAAATACATTGATAGACAAAACAACCCCCATTAACCAATGGTGGAAACTGACAAAACCCATTAGCAAATTCGGAAATAAAAACAAAGTATCAAACCCAATCATTGATGGTAATCCAGGGCCGTAGCTAGGATTTTTTATTGGGCGGGGGGGGGGGGGGGGGGGGGGGGGGGGGGGGGGGGGGGCAACTGAGTAGTTAATAGTCTAAAGCTCCTTAAACAGTTAAGAAGAGAATTTTCTTTAGGTTTCTATAATGCGTTCCGGATTTGTTTCGGGGGGGTGGGGGGAGAGGGGGGGGGGGGGGGGGGGGGGGGAGACAACTGCCCCCCCCCACCTTGCCCCCCCCCCCCGCTAGCTACGGCCCTGTAATCACGTTCACCTCCATATCAAGAATCGAAAACGAACCAAATCTACCCAATATCAATCTACTATCCCCATATAAATTATCTAATATTGTAATCTCAGAACAAGATGTTCTCGATCAGATTAAAACCCTTAATGTCGACAAACCGCCGGGACCAGACAATATGTCACCTAAGTTAATAAAATCCATGTGTCAGTCTCTTGTAACACCACTAACCAAACTTTTTAACAAATCTCTCTCACTAGATTGTGTGCCACGGGACTGGAAGTGTGCCAATGTTACAGCCATATATACAGGTAAAGGTGATATTAAGAGTCCCTCAAATTATAGACCAATTTCTGTAACAAATTGCTTTGGCAAAATCTTAGAAAAATTATATTTAAAAACCTTCATAATTATATCAATGATCATAATAGTCTTACTAATAATCAATCAGGCTTCAGATCAAAAGATTCTACAACTAATCAGCTACTAATTATTTATGATACTACAATGAAAAACCGAGATAATGGCAAGGACATAAGATTTGTATTCTGTGATATTACTAAAGCCTTTGATAGGGTATGGCATAAAGGTTTAATTTTTAAACTAATGAAATATGGTATCTGTGATAATCTTCTTAATTGGTTCAGCAGTTATTTGTCCGAAAGGAAACAATGAGTAAATTTTGATGGTTACTTCTCAAATTGGAGGAATATAAATGCTGGAGTACCACAGGGATCAATACTTGGGCCATATCTTTTCTTAATATTCATAAATGATCTTGTAACAATGTATCTAATAAAATAAAATTATTTGCTGATGACACCTCTCTTATTGCATTGTCAATGACCATACTTCTACAGCCGAAACGCTAAATGAAGACTTAGAATCTATACATGAGTGGTCAATTAGCTGGGGAGTTGAATTTAGTATAAATAAAACCAAATCAATGTTATTCACAAGAAAACTACATATTGAAATTCCTTAGCTATATTTGAATTCCTCTTGATAATGTAACCTCCCACAAACATCTAGGGCTTACTTTAAACTCCAGTGGTAGATGGACAGATCATATTAATGACATATATATACTAAAGCTTGTAAACGACTTAACATTCTACGTATGTTAAAATATAAATTAAATAGATATTCCTTAACTAAATTGTATGTTGCATTTATAAGACCAATCTTAGAATATGGTAATATAATTTGGGATACTTGTACAGCTGAAGAATCCAATACAATTGAGCAACTTGAAGCTGCCCGTATCATTACAGGACTTAGGAAAGGAACATCTCCAGACAAACTATATTATGAACTTGGTTGGGAACCTTTATATAAACGTTGCAATAATTGTAAATTAATTCTAATTCATAAAATATTTAAAGGCGAAACACCTCAATATCTACTGGATAAAATCTTGCCATATGTTAATCCCACTAATCGTTTTACACTCAGAAATCAACGTCCATTCACTCCACCAATATGCCATACTAATTCATATAAAAACAGCTTTATTCCTAATATTTTGGAGTACCTATAAAAAATTAATAAAAAAGGGAAATCCCAATCCTTCATCTACTCTCTATCTTTATGGAAATCGTAATTGTAACATTATCCACTGTCAGCATCGTAACTATGCTAGTAACTTAAACTATTATTTATTATTAAGCCATCTTTCTGATAACCCAAGCTGTGCATGTGGATATAACTGTGAAGATATTTTTCATTATTTTTATGTCTGCCCTCTGTTCATCAGACAAAGATATGATTTATTTGCATCGTTACGGAATTACTTTGATATCTTAGACATTGATCTACTATTACCCGGGTCAATAAACCTACCAATTGAAGAAAACAATTTAATTTTTAACGCAGTACATAAATATATAGCTGAAAGTAAGAGATTCGAGTTGAACTAATTTATTATTCTGATCTCACTGCCCCATATAAGGTTAGTTCCAACAATAGGATCATTACTATCATATTTTTCTCTCGACTATCCCATTTCTATTCTATCTACTCTCTACCTTTTATTACTACATATTAAAAAATATTAATTATGTTAAATATTTTATGCCATTAGACATTGTTATTATGCTTTAGATATATATGATTATGAATATTGTCTCTGCCTGTTGTGCAATCCTTTTGATTCTTTTTTGATCAATAAAATATCTCAAAACAAACACAAACAAACACGCATACGCACACTTGCATATATACACATAATTGTTATAAAACAACCAGCCTCGGTGGTGTTGTGGTTAAGCCATCAGATATAAGGCTGGTAGATACAGGGTCGCACCCAGAGCGAGTTTTAACGACTCAATGGGTATTTGTATGACCACTATGTAGTGTACAACCTCTTCTCTCTCAACTAACCACTAACCATTAACAACTATAACCTACTGTCCTGGACCAGTGGGCACCGGCCTCGGTGGCGTCATGGTTAGGCCATCGGTCTACAGGCTGGTAGGTACTGGGTTCGGATCCCAGTCGAGGCATGGGATTTTTAATCCAGATACCGACTCCAAACCCTGAGTGAGTGCTCCGCAAGGCTCAATGGGTAGGTGTAAACCACTTACACTGACCAGTGATCCATAACTGGTTCAACAAAGGCCATGGTTTGTGCTATCCTGCCTGTGGGAAGCTCAAATAAAAGATCCCTTACTGCTAATCGGAAAGAGTAGCCCATGTAGTGGCGACAGCGGGTTTCCTCTCAAAATCTGTGTGGTCCTTAACCATATGTCTGACGCCATATAACCGTAAATAAAATGTGTTGAGTGCGTCGTTAAATAAAACATTTCTTTCTTTCTTTCTTGGACCAGTGGGCAGACAGCACAGGACAGGACAACGTGCTTGAACCTTAATTTGATATAAGCACGAAAATAACTTGGAATGAATGCTATAAAACAAGAGGGCTGCCCCCCCCCTTTGCTTCCCTCCTCCCCCCACCCCTCTACCACTCGCTTCCGACGCCTATGACCGAGGCGGGCTGATATCAAGGTTTGTAAAGGGCACGGGTTTCTAGGGAGTCTATGGATGTCTAACTGCTCCCTCTAAACGTTTTCAAAACTAAATACCCTGAAATGCAAGTCCTTACATCTTCAAGTAAAATGTATCATGCCAAATGCTAATAAATGCAATACTTTTTAAATGCATTTTCACCGACGTATATTTTTTGTGTGTTACCTGTAGGGACCCTGAATATAATATATAAATAATGGTAACATTATTCCCAATGAAAATTCATTTGGTGTGAAAGAACCTATTACCTGGAATTTCGGTGTATATATACGTAACTAACAAAAAATATATAAGAACAACAATAGATGTATAATGAAATTAAAATAAATAGTTTTTTTTGTTTTATAATACTAAAAGTTATAATATTATAGTTAAAGTACCATATCAGTAAATACGTATAAGTGCAGTGAGGCTAACTTTGTTTCAGTTATTGTAGCAACGACTTGAAAAGAAAATGGAAGAGAGCAAAAAGGTTTGCATGTTTTGTAGGGTTTTTTTAACCACAGATGCATCATATTTATTACCACACTACTGGTATGGTATGGGATTAACTACAAATATGGACGAAGCATAATTTTAATAAAATGCAATGCAGAGTATATCAAGTAAAAGCCAATTTATTTTGTTTCTCAACGTGTATTCGTTGGTAACCAATTTCCGTCCGCTATTCATATACTTGACAGTGCCAAAGGAAAGTCCTACCATTACTATTAATGCATATTGCTTAATCAGTATTTTCAGCCCATCAGAGAAATGGAGATTAGGTTGGGGTTGGATAGCTAAAGAGCAGTTTGTTTTATTTAACAACACCACTAGAGTACAGTAATTAATTGGTTCATCAAGATTAACCTCGAGTGCATGCATGAACTAAGTAATTAATTAGTCATTGGCTACTGGATGTTAAATATTTGGTAATTGTAACACATAGTATTTGGAGGAAACCTGTTACATTTTTCCATCAGCAGCAAAAAATCTTTTATATGCACTTTCGCACAGGCAGGACAAGACACCTATTTTGATATACCAATTGTGGGGCATTGGTTAGGATGGAAAAATCCTGAGTCGAGCACTCTTCCAATAGGTAAATCTAGTCTTGCAATATAGCACAAAGCCCATTGCGAATATGTGACATATTTTAAATTATACAGGGCCTGAAAATTCTAAACTGATATAAGCTGATTACTGATTTTTGTGGGTATGGGTAATTTTTTGCATACTTCCATCAGGAAATTGTTCTAGCACACCTGTTGTGGGCTCATCTGCTGATTATGCCAGAGAATTCTCCCCATGACAGGGATCTGATTTTATGGTTTCTTATTAGAGCTGGGCAGTATACATGTCAATACCAATTAAATATTTACCATACCGAGCAGATTTCAAAATACAGAAATTTCGGTATTGAGAATGTTATCCGCCATTTAGTAAAGGACTAACAATATACCTGATGAATGCAAAATAGCTGAAACGAAGAGCGAGATACATGAAATTTTATTTTATTTAGATGAAATTAGTGGGTGAAACATGCATTTAAAGCTGAGTATACGAAAAATACCGCTCGATATCGGTATTAGTATTGTATCAATACCAAATACCGTACTGATACTGAGGTAAATCACTCCAAAAATACTGATACTGATACCAAAAACATCATTATTCAGTGCTTGAACAAAGCAATATTCTTGGTTTAGATAGTCTGATTGTCAGTTTATTTTGATTGATTTTGTATTCATGTAAGTGGTGTTAGTTTAAAAACAAATCAAAACTACTTGCTTGAAAACCCTTGAACACCAACAGTCCTAGGAGCTGTTTGACAAACATCCCTTCCCTCAGTGTAATGCTTTGTTAGGGGAAGACAACACTCACCTCTAAAAAATATGCCATCAACACCCATACACAGATTTCCCATAGTTTCCCCAACAGATGTCGAATTTTCTTTTTGTATTTTTGTTTTGTATTTTTGTTTTGTTTGGTAATAAATACAAGATGTTAAAAAATCATCTGTGAAAGAAACAAATAACCATAACTGTCTGCATGTTTACTTTATGAATAAGGATGGGAAATTATTATGAGTGGCTGAATTTTACTTTAGGATTAAAATATTACAGAACTTTTGAAAAAATGGAAATACATGTACATATGTAACTGAATAGTTGACAAAACAAATTTGAATAATTTTGAGGTTTTGATGGGTTTTTTTAATATGTTTATTTGTTATTTGTAGTACTTAATTTTATCAATTTCAACTTCACAATTTGTTTGTATACTGCTAAATTTTAATATTTGTATTACAGGCACTAGCTGAATTTCTATCACAGCAAGGTCTCAAAGATAAAGATGTGGAAGAAATATACTTATCTAACAAGTACGTAGTTATAGTCTTGCCTTTACAAAGTAAAAAAGTGAAATATAGGTATTACTTTTCAGATGGTAGTGGCAGCAGTGGCAGTGGTGTCAATGTTTTGTTTAGCTCTCCGTTAAAAATTTACTTCATTTCTCACAAATTATAAATCATAAATCAATGAAACTTGGTTTATAGGTGCACCTTGATATATTAATCATCAGCTATTGGATTACAAAAATGTGGTAATTTTGACATATAGTCTTAGAGAGCAAACCCGCTACAATTTTTTCAATGGTAACGTGATCTTTTATATGCACCATCCCATAGACAGGATAGCACATACCACAACCTTTGATATACCGTTATATATACAATATATACAGTTGTGGTGCACTTTAAGATGCTTCTCCCACAAAAATAAAAGTATTTAGACAAAAGAAATCCCTTGCCACACTCACCAGTCTCCCCCGGTATTTGCATGTATTAACATCCATTTTAAAACACAATATTAGGATGAGGCCAGCTATTATTTCTCAAAGGACAAAATTTGGAAGATTTCAGATTAACTGTTGTATTGCATTCCCCATTTTTTTCAGAGGACTCACAAAAATGTGTGACTTGCAGAGATTTCGATTTTTGAAGTATTTATGGTTAAATGGAAATAAGGTAAGATTGTTTTAATATTAACTGCCTGTTGTAACTAATTAGCTTAATTAAATGTTAGCACAAAATATATTTACCGGTATGTTCAGTATTCATACATGTAGGTAACAATTTTCTTATAACGTGAAACTTCAAGTGACTGACCTTTAGGTTAAAGTTTAGGGTACAAATTTGTATTAAAATGTAAAACGCTGTTATTAAAGATTTATTTATAGGTTATCTTATAATAATAATGAAATACAATTATTACAATTTAAAAAACCCCAAAACCCCCCCGATTTATTGCCTTCAGTCTCTAAATCAGACACTAAAAGGACCAAGTAAAAGGTCTGGTTTACACAGTTTCTGTAGTTATATTTAAAATGGAACAGTAAAAAACGTCCAGTTTGGGGGGAAATCTTGTTTACAGATGATCCGGGTGTGAGGGTTTTTACTGTATTGTGTTTTTAATAATATCTTTATATGAGTAACTGGTCTGGTTTTGACTGTATTGTGTTTTTAAATACTATCTTTCTATGAGTAGCTGGTCTGGTTTTGACTGTATTGTGTTTTTAAATACTATCTTTCTATGAGTAGCTGGTCTGGTTTTGACTGTATTGTGTTTTTAAATAATATCTTTCTATGAGTAGCTGGTCTGGTTTTGACTGTATTGTGTTTTTAATAATATCTTTCTATGAGTAGCTGGTCTGGTTTTGACTGTATTGTGTTTTTAAATACTATCTTTCTATGAGTAGCTGGTCTGGTTTTGACTGTATCGTGTTTTTAAATAATATCTTTCTATGAGTAGCTGGTCTGGTTTTGACTGTATTGTGTTTTTAAATAATATCTTTCTATGAGTAGCTGGTCTGGTTTTGACTGTATTGTGTTTTTAAATAATATCTTTCTATGAGTAGCTGGTCTGGTTTTGACTGTATTGTGTTTTTAAATAATATCTTTCTATGAGTAGCTGGTCTGGTTTTGACTGTATTGTGTTTTTAAATAATATCTTTCTATGAGTAGCTGGTCTGGTTTTGACTGTATTGTGTTTTAAATAATATCTTTCTATGAGTAGCTGGTCTGGTTTTGACTGTATTGTGTTTTTAAATAATATCTTTCTATGAGTAGCTGGTCTGGTTTTGACTGTATTATATATTTAGGTCTCACTACACAGATGTCATCTGCATTGAAACTCATGTTAAATTGCCCAACTTCAAATGAAAATTGCCAATAAAACGGGTTCTCATTGTCACTAACTACATACACCATTGCGAAAATACATTATATAAGCATTTATTTTCTCTCCAAAATTGAGAACATTTCCGTCTCAGTTTTTTGCTATATGACCACATCTGGATGTAGTACCAGTCCAAACAGGTGGTTCATTAACCGATTCGCTTCGGCTGTCTCTTGCATTATACACCCATGCCCGAAAAGGTCAATGCACAATATTACAAAATAACATTGGCAAAATATAGCCAGAAGGCTTACCATTAAACATACATATTGTTTTAATTCTTCACCATTTCCTGGAAGTGAATATGTGAACCATAACATGTGTCACAATTAGGAACTATAGTGGACCGTGATGAATGAACTCTCACCCGGAAGTCAACTGTGTAGTGAGACCTAAAATAATATCTTTCTACGAGTAGCTGGTCTGGTTTTGAGGGATTTCACTGTGTTATATATTGAAATAATAATCTTTCTACGAGTAGCTGCGACGAATCAACTGCCTGCAGGGGAACGCCCAGCTAACCGAGCTGTACCTGCAGGACAATGCTCTGGTGGACATCACAGGGGCCTTACACCAGCTGACCTGTCTGAAGACCCTGCTGCTCCACAACAACCAGCTCACCGATCTCGAGGACATTGTCAACGAACTCCACAAGATGCAGAGTCTGGAGACACTAAGTGAGTTCTTCATTCAGTGCTAGCATTGGCAGGGGCTAATCCAGGATTTTTTAAAGGGGTGGGTGGCTCACAAAATTCTAAAAAGGGCTATTTGAGTTTGTCAAAGGCAAATGAGCAGAGCTCCCAAAGGGTTCAACATCTATAGGGGGATTTGAAATTAAAATGCCCAGACGCATTTTTAGGGCAATTCAGTGTTGTATATTGTGAATGATGAATTAAAAAAACAAAAAGTCGTTAGAAATGACACTTCAAACATGTTCTGTGACCCTTTCTGAATCCACTCAGTGGTTGATTTTTTTTAAAGATGCTGCACAGTGTGAGAGTGCTTGTCCAAGGTGTGATATGTCAGAGGATTGATTCCCTTCAATGGACAAGCCTCATTTGAAGTCCTACTGTTCTAATTGGTGCTTCATAACTGGTATTTCAAAAGATGTGGTGGGTACTGTCTTGCCTACAGGAAAGTACAGAGAAATGTTCTATTGCTGCCAGTCAGTAGGCTAATACAAGTAACCATATGATGGCAGTGGCTTTCTTCTCTCATTGTCTAGACTGTCCCAATTACCTAAAGACCAAAAGCTGCTGATTAAAGTATTTTGACAAGTGTTAAACAAACATTTATGGGGCTTCCCATTATTTTAATATGTATATTAACAAACTAAAGAATTATTGGCTTACCATTATTGGGACCAGGATGTAGCCCAGTGGTAAAGCGCACGATCCCCATTGGTGGGCCCATTGAGCTATTTCTTGTTCCATTTGGGATTGATCCCTGTCGGTGGGCCCATTGGGCTATTTCTCGTTTCAGCCAGTGCACCACGACTGGTATATCAAAGGCCGTGGTATGTGCTATCCTGTCTGTGGGATGGTGCATATAAAAGATCCCTTGCTACTAATGAAAAAATGTAGTGGGTTTCCTCTCTATGACTATGTCAAAGAATGACTATATGTTTGACATCCAATAGCCGATGATTACTAAATCAATGTGCTCTAGTGGTGTCATTAAATAAAACAAACTTTTTTTATTATTATTGGCTTACATTGCCAGTATTGCATTGTATTTTGTTGAGACTAATTATTAAATATAACATATATACAGAAGCCAGTAAATGTCTCATTTTTTTCCCTTAGATTTTTGTATTTGTTTTTAGGTTAAAACTGAAAATAATAATGAACAAAATGTTGTTGATTTAGTTCGTTTACATTATCAGTCAATATACATGTATGTACAAGTATATCCATGTAAAGTTATAATTATTTCCTTCCTGTGGTCCAATCATTTATCTTTTTATGTTTTAATTAAAACAAATACAAATAATGTGTGGGTGGGGGTTTGGGATTTAAAACATTTAAAACAATTTATTATGCAATAGTACCTTTACAGTAGTTCAAGAAAAACTGGAATACAAGCGGTTTTTAAAAGAATGGTAATTTTTACCAAAGTGCTAATGTTTACTTCCTTTTTGTTCCAGACCTTTTAAATAATCCAGTTGCCCAGGAAACTGAATACCGATTCTTTGTGATCTGTTCACTACCATCTTTAAAACTGCTGGACAGAAAAGGTGAAGTAATTTAGTGAAATATATTGTTTTCTTGTTTAAATTCATCTGCTGATATTTGTAAATAGGAATCTAAAAATATACTGGTTACCAGGGGTGGGGAAAAGCCCTTTTTCCCCGGTCTGGGACCGATTCTCGATCTCTGAGACCGAAATTATTTTTTAAAAACACGCGTTTGCCGGTCCCACTTTTGTCATTCTTGTCGGTCCGAAGCACCTGTCCATTTCTATTATTGGAACAAATTCCTATCGGTCAAGTGGACCGGCCAGCCCAGACTTCGGTATCTCGTGCAGGATTTAAAATAATAAATAGTGGTCAATATGGCTGGTGTTTCAGACGTTTGTGATTTTAAAGTCTGCCTGAGTATATCGCCAGTCACTGAAGTCGGACCTACAGTAGTGTCAATCGACTGCCACTAGGCTAGACATTTGTCAAAGTTGCTGAGTCGGTCAAGAGATTACACAGACATAAACGATAGCACCATTCTTGGTTTAGAGAGCCATCAAGGTATTACACTCCAATTAAAACAAAGGACCCAGAATTTGCAACTGGTCACAATCAACACCTGTCAACACCTGTGTACGGAGCTCTGTCGGATCGAGTGTCCTAGTCCAAAGCAAGAGGTTTTTGTGCAATACAAACTGCTTAAAATAGCATAAAATATAATGAAATAATCTATAAATGTATTTATTGTTGACTGTTCAATGTAGTGTATCCAATAATTATAAAGGATTTTAAAATTAACAAAAGGTTTCCACCTTTTTTTTAACAAGTGGGAGTAAGCAGAACAGCTACATGTACTGCTATCTCAAGAGCCAGTAGAGGTCAAATTTCATCCAATCAGTGATGACGTTATTACTCTCTTTGTCTAAACATGTGCTAGCTCAGGCTGTCAAACGCTTCAACGGAACTTTTATTCCTTTTTTATATTATTTATTCTATTATGTAAAATATATACAATTTGTGGGGGTTTTCACTGATCATATGTGATTATTATTTTTTTTTTTTTATGTTTTCATGTTTATCGTTTCGCGTTCATGATTCAAAATAAAACTACACAAATATCACTATGATTTAAAAAAAACACGATTTGGCAAATATCGTTTTTTAAATGTTCTCTTTTTTTTTTTAATTCCTCTCCCCCCCCCCCCCCCCCCCCCCCGGTAGTGACGACATCAAGTGGGACCGATTGACAATTTTATTTTTCCCCTCCCCTGCTGGTTACATATTGAATACTGACATTGGATGTCGTGTACTATTTCACCATGTAGAAAATCCAGCTAAATGTCCTTTTGTAAAATACTTTAAGATTTCACATGTTAAAACATTCAAGAAAATTTGGAAATTTGGAAAATCCAGGCAAATCTCGTCCTTAAAAAGATCCATCTAATCAAACACAGTCTATAGATGTATTCTAACTGTTATTCTAATGTTTTCAGAAATCCAGAAATCTGAACGAGATTTTGCTAGAAAAATATACGACCAAAACCAGGAGGAAGTAAGACAGACAATAGCTTTTGGTCGCCGATCTCAAGGCCCTCCAGATCTTTTCTTCCCATCTGCAGCAGGTGTTAAAAAGATGCAACCTCGCACTGATGACTTACATATAGGTATAAACAGGCATTACCTATTTTGCATGCTAAATATTGCTGTGTATTGCGGACCTCACCATTTAAGAGGATCAATCACTGTTGCTTCCATTTGCACATGCCAGCATGGGCGGTCCACTCTCCTACCCACCCCAAACCTTTTCCTGTCCTGACAGAAGTTGATACCTGCACCCATAACAGGCTGGCACTACAACAGCTTGCTCTGGATGTGCACATAAAACCCTCCGACCTGACCTGTTGCGCTTCCCATCACTCCCCGGAGACTAATTTAAGGAGAGTAATGTCTTTAGGTTCCCTCAGCATATGAAAGTATATGGAATCAATATGGTAATATCTTAAATGGCTCCCCTTATTCTACAGTTGCTTTATAAATATGTCATCAGTTATAAGTGTAATGATACTAAATCAGCATCTACTTGACTTCCCTTCTTTATTTTTTTCTTGTAGTGTACTGATTTTAAGTTTAAAAAAAAGAAAAGAATAAAAGAGTTTAAAACTGTTATAAGATTTATTAAAGCATTCATATTGTGTTTAGTTTCTGATCATTGTTTTGAATTTTGTATGCAATGTGCTTGATAAACTTTAAACATTTATCTTTCAGAGTCAAAAGAAGTTGCAAACAATTTTTTAAAAGACTGGTGAGAAAATTATTTTAAAAAAACTTTTAGGTGGTAAAAAAGTATTTAAATGTGTTTGAGTGTATTGAAATAATTTTTGCACAACCTGTATATATAAACGGCTTAACTAAATATATACAGAGAAATTAATTAAGCACCTCTTGAAATAATAAAGCCACTGATTTACCCTGTGATAAAAATAAAAGTTTTATTTCATTTTCCCTAAAAGGGCCTTCCTTTCTGGCAGCCTTAGAGGCTGTGGACATGCGCTTTAAAATTTATATTCAAAACTATTAAAGTCCCCTTTCCCGTTTTTGACTTAATATTCCAAATTGTCCATTAGTATTCTGTCCCAGACCAGGCGTGCGCGCTCTCTCTCTCTCGCTCTCTCTCTCTCTCTCTGTGTCTCTGTCTCTGTCTCTCTCTGTCTTTTAGAGGCTGCGTTGCATTAAACTAGCAACAGTTACCTGTTGATAATTTCTGATGACTCACTAATGGGATAAGATTGGTAGTGGCTTTCATCTGGGCATATGGTGGTTCTGCTCACTACTTACTGAGGTTGTCTTTATGGGGTTTCAATGCACGTTTCCTGACAAAACTTGATTGTTGAACTTTCCTGATCCATAGTTATTTTGGCTCCCATTTTATCTCAAATACAGTAGTAAGAACATTCGTTTTCCTCTTAGCCTGACCTCTCTACTTACTACATTTCCCAACTTTTCAATTGATCTGGTCTGAACGTCACAACAGCCAACATTTAGAAAAAATCTTCCATGGTATTCAATGTAGTGTATTTCCAGTCATGTGGTTATGTCTTTCTTCTTTACTTGAATGGTCTGGACGTTCCGTTTTATATTCTGCTTAATCAGATTCATCTCATTAATCTTTTAGATTCAACTAGTATAAACATTTCTAAAGTGTTTATTTTTTACTTTCAAAATTCCTAAGACTAAGAGATATGTTTCAGTTGCCATTTTGGAAGTTGCATCGGTAATTGCTTATTAATCAGAAAGTTCTTCTCTTTTTTTGTATTTGTTGAGTTGAGGTGGAGGGGTTTACATTAAAATAAAACAGTTGGCAACTTCTCTGGTTTGAGATGTCTCATACTGCCATGACTTATCTGAAGAGTCACTTTTCTTTGGCAAAAGTCTTTAGAAGTGTCGGTTACCTTGCACAGTGATGTGATTAATTCTGGGAACTCTGTAAAAGAGTTCTGGAGCTATTAGACTCGAGGAATCTCGGAAGAAGGCATGGCATGAGACAGCATCATCTGATCTGCCACCATCTCTGTCAGAGATACCAACAGCATTTGGTGCAGAAGTGGAGGATACTTTCAGATCGTTGATGACAACAATATTTTTTTTTTATGATGAAGACTTCCAAGTCCCATCTTTTGCCTATTTGAAGACTCTGTGGCACTGTCCATCAGACTCTCGTAGCTGTGCAAAACATTTCAGCTTTTTTACCAACATGATTCGGTAATTGTGTTAAGATTATCTTCAACTGTCTCCAGCCAGTCACATTGTGTTAAGATTATCTTCAACTGTCTCCAGCCAGTCACATTGTGTTAAGATTCTCTTCAACTGTCTCCAGCCAGTCACATTGTGTTAAGATTCTCTTCAACTGTCTCCAGCCAGTCACATTGTGTTAAGATTCTCTTCAACTGTCTCCAGCCAGTCACATTGTGTTAAGATTCTCTTCAACTGTCTCCAGCCAGTCACATTGGTGTTCAATGAGTCGGTGAGATGATAAATCTCCTGAACATGGATATCAGAGCTGTTGGTTCCTGTTGGGTCACCTGTGGCTCATCGGTTGCTAACCGTAGCTTTTCTTTCAGTCTAGGAAGTTGTTTATTTATATAATGTCCTTCCATCTTGACCATGGCCAACAACTCTTTCTAGGAAGGATCTGACATCTTTGTTATGCAAGTTTGATCAGTCAGAGGATAGAGTGGTTACGGGTGTATACAACCAAATCAGATCCCATAGACGACAATAGTAACATATGTGGCTAAAACTTCTACCTGTAGCGTATCAATCGACATAAATGCCATGGATATAAATACTACCACCCCTCACCCTTAAAGTAAATCGGAAAAAACTGGGGGTCAAGCTGCTCATTTCTGAGATAACAGATAGTGTCTTTGACTACCCTAATACCATATTTAAGAGTAGTTGTATGTGGCAAGTCAAATATGATGTAAAAAGAAATTATTGAAATCTTTACAGTATGAATTATAGGCCAAAACCAATTTGTCCTAGTTCCGCACAAAATGTTAGCACTTATATTTTTTACAGGTACCCCATACATGTTTCAAGCACAAGTCTACTTGACACAGTGGTACTAGATGAAATAAAACTGCATAAATTTTTTGTCCAGATAAAACTATTTTTTTTTTTACAACCAACACACTGACATTTATCACTAATCACAGGACTTGTGGCATTCACTTCTCTATCAAAAGTTTGGTGCACCTCCAACTTTGACCCAGCCGGAAGTTATTTGGTTTAGTACCACCGTAAGAGTTTATTTACTGGTGAGCTTATTGCTCATGTTCATTGTGGAACTCAATGCCTTACCCAATATTTAATGTAGGATTTAAGGACACTGCATCAGCTGCAGAGGCGGATCTAGAGTTGTTGTCCAAGTTTTCTGTTCAAGTTAAATTGCCAGAGATGTTCATTTTATGTGCTTTTCATGTCATTTCTTGAAACTTTGTTAGCAGTAGTCACTACTTAGATCAAAAATCTCAAGATGGTGTGTCCTTGTGGTAAGAGTGTATAATCTGACAACAGTGTGTTTGTCAGTTTCAGCCCAGTTGTTGCAAGCTAAGAAGGCTCCTGTGTTGGCTGCTTTGCAACTTATATTATCTTATTCTGTGTTGCTTTAGCATCTTATATGATTGCTTTAATCTCCTATTGTATCAGAGATGTTTTGGTCACTTGATTGCCTGAAGGATGAGGTCAGGTTAAGATGAAAAGAAACGGAGAAACATTTGAGTGTTTTCTCCTTACATGAATACTTAACTTGTCCTCTCCAGTTATTCTGTTGGTTGTCCTGCACGCCGGTGAAAGAAGAAAGGAAGGTAACCACATGATTAGAAGTACACTACCTTGGTTACGATAGATTTTAATCAATGGTTGGCTGTTGGAACATTCAGACCAGATCAATTGAAAACATGAAATGCAGTAGGTAGTCATGGTACAAAAAATGGAGGTGTGGTTAATTAAGTTTTTTGTGTATAGTTCAAAAGAAAATTAATACGTATGAATTACTGCAACCACAATGATCTACTGGATATAATTTTAGTATTTCGGAATTTCAATGATTACCTATTTTATGGGATAAAAACATTAATCACTCTATTGCAGAATGTAACAGAATGGTTCATAGTGATAAAAAAATGTATTTATTTATTTTAGGTTTTTTTATATTTGAATGTGTTTCAGCACAATATATGAGGATGTTGAAGAAGCTTTCAATGTTCGCCGACTTAAAAACTCTGTAAAACTGTACACATCGTTTGACTGGTCAAAGGTTCCGAGGATCGAGGAAAGACGACAAGCCGAAACGCCATTTGACTCGCCAGAGATTATCACCCACGTCTACCGATGAAGATTTGTACATACATAAATATAAATTAATGAGAATCTAAAATAGCATTATTGTATCACAAATATGGTTTTAAAATGTTTTTTAAAGCTATTCTCTAAAATAGCGTGTATGATCACCAGAGATTGGGAACCATGTCCACCTATGAAGAGTTGTACATACATGTATATAAATATACAAGTTTCTCAAATTGTATTAATGTATCATAAATATGGTTTTAAAACAAAAAAAGAAGCTATTCTCTAGTGAAGTGTAAGACCACCAGAGATTGTCATCCATGTCTACTGATGAAAATGTGTACATATATACATATACGAGTCTCTAACATTGTATTAATGCATCATAAATATGGTTTTAAACAAAACTAAAAGCTATTCTCTAGTGAAGTGTATGATCACTACCATTATGGTGCTGTGTGAAGTAAATTCTAATACTTGTTGCTTCGTTGTTTTATGGAGTATTCATTATAATAATATATATTTACAATTTGTGTAATTAGTTCATTTATGTTTATGGCTGGAATTGTAGCTGTAGGCAACTCCAAGCCTAGTGTGGGCTCATGGACATACACAGAATGGTGTATGGACGTAAAAAGGTTGGAATATATCAGTAGCAAGTTATTATGAAGACAATGAGTAACAGCATGGTTGCAGTGAAGTATACGATCACTAGTCTACTAATATGCTTCTGAAGAAAAGAAAAACAAATTATGGCCTCTGTTTTGTCGAAACTGATGTCTGTGCTAACAATGGATTTATTGATGGAACAACGTGATCAATATTTGTGTGATCTACTTATGGTTATGCCAATGATGGATCCATTGATGTTGCAGAGACATCAATAACTATTACACTTTTTTGCAATATATTCTGCTGACATACATACATATGGTCTACTGATGTATGTTATGAATGGTTATAATTTTGTTCTGTATTGATATTTATAAAGTGACAAAACTCAAAAGCAGCATCAATTAAATGTGGATAAAAATGGTGCATTTATGAAGACTTTCTGCAGTATTTTCTGACATTTTTAAAATGTAAATGGAAATTCACTTATTTGCAACCCAGCAGTCAAATAATTGTACTCTTACTTGGTTCTTTCATTGAATAAACTTTGCTAAAGAAAAGTCAGTTCAAACAATAAGAATAGTGTGAATTAAATTTATAGTAAATGTTATGACAAATGTGACAGAATGCAATGATTCTTAATTCAACCTGACTTTGACTAAAAACAAAGCTGTGACTACAAACATGTATTTGAAAGAGTGTTCATAATTGGCCGAGAACCCGATTCTTGCGCAACACTATGCAAGGTAGTGTTGGATTTCAGAATAGAAACACGTTTTTACATGTCCAAATGCTTAGGAAACACATTCCCTACATCAGAACAGAGTTCTGAACACATGGACAGTGTTTATGTCTACTATTTTATCTTGAATTGCTCAACTGTTATTTGTACCTGTAATGATGATTAATTGACAGTTAACTCAAACATGCACACATTTCATATTTAGAGGTTTTGTGGCAAAATTTAGTTTGTATTCTGTACACCTCATGGTCATATATTGTAAACAAAATATATATATATATATATATATTACCTCTAGAAAACTAGTCTGTCGTGGATGATATACTCCCATCTTAATGAATGACAACATATTGATTATTATGACCTAAACACCCAGGCTTGTCGATAGGTGTCATGAGGTCATGGGCTATTATTAAGTCCTCTTACAAAGTGGGTTGTAAAAACAACATGAAACCATTCAAGAGTTTAATGTTCCATTTTATTCATAATTTAATACACATACTTGTTATGTAGGAACATTATGAGTGCAGTATGACATTAATAAAGGTGTCTTCTTTTTTCATGTACAACACTATTTTATATAAATGTTTTCCATAAAAAAAATGATTTACAAAATGTTCTTAATTTAATGCAGATTATACCGTAGCTGTCCACATACCTGTACCAACAGCAATGAACTGATCACATTACTTAGAAATGTGACTTTAAACATGTTTTTGTTACAGTGTGTAACAGAACCATACAAATAGGGAATCGTACATATGTATAACATCAAAGAGCTGTACCTGTGAATGTAAGATGAATTTATCTTGTACAAACACACATGACCATACTGTACCAATAAATATGAGATTCATTTATCTCATACAGGTGAGCTTGGCATATCTCAATGACACAGTACCTGTAAAGGTGAGAGTTCTATCCCATGCAAGTAAACTGGGCATGTATTTTGAGAGTATATTACAAAATAGACATCTCAAACTGTGCTATTAATAAACATTTGATAATAGCATCTATGTGCAACGTTTATTTGAATGTTTGTTAAAACATTCTTTTAGAATATTGTAACAACTTATTTTAAGATTATCACAATTATATTTAATATTTGTTGCTATATTTTTACGGTACATTTTAAAAATTAAAAAAAATATTTTGGCTGCAAAACATATACGTAACTAAGATTTAAATATAATTGTGTAGGCAAGAAAATAATGTTGGGGACAAAGAGCTCCCAGTCTTTGAGATAGAACTGTTTTGTGTGAAATTCTCCAAGGCCATTCCTGTTAAGATTCCCTATATCTCACACCTATATGCACCATAAATCTCTGTGGCGTCAACAGACATTCTGCCAAGAGTTTCACAAATATTTTGCCAACTCTCCAACAACACCAAGTAGGTGGTGTCAACTTCAAAGGCTCTGGCGACATACATCTACAGTCAGAGCTCCAGAGTCTTAATTATTGCATCTCTTTCTTTTATGGCTTTCCATGCTGCATCCTTTTCCTTTTTTGTGGGAGTTTTCTTTTTCTGTCGAGCTGCTTGTATTTTTCTATATGCTTCCATCACCTGAAGAAAAACAAAACCAAAATCCAGTATTAAATATTCATTATAATACATGAACACTAGTTGAAAATATTGGTAAGTTCTTAAATAAAAAGGGTACTACAAATGTGGGGAAATTATATTAGTAGGATTGCTTTATACTATTTGCACTATCTGACATACATGTAGCATATGTTGAATAATACAAATAATGATATACATGTACTAGCACCCTATTTGATTTTGGTGCTATTATCCAAAGGACCACTTCTGGAGGTAAGAATGAAATTTAAAAAAAAAAACGAAAAAAACTTTAAAATCAGCCATATTTTGGCTGACAAAATCAAATTTGACTAAAAAGTTAAAATGACATTACATCACATTTTGTGACCCGTCTTTTCCATCTTTAAACAATGGACTAAGACAACTGCACTGCTGTTAAATGGGCTCTACAAGAACATTTTAAATAAGTTGAATTCTTAGAATGTTGGAAACTACCTGTAAATAAAAATTTAATTTTTGTCACTTTACAGAATTTATTTATGAACAGTAATGAAAGTTTGTTTTGTTTAATGACACCACTAGTATATATAGCTATTGGATGCCTAACATTTGGTAATTTTAGACTTGGAGGAAGCCCACTACATTTTTCCAATTGGCAACAAGGGATTTTTATATGCGATGTACCACTCATGGGGCATCAGAGAATTGATCCACTGATGAAGTGCGATTCAACTATGCAAGCACCTTAAGCAAGAGCTCTACCAACTGAGCTAGAACCCACTCCTAAAAAGTAATAAAGGCAACATTTACTTAATAATGGTACATCAAATGACCGAATTGCTTATCAGAACAGTGATCAGTATGCCTTGGTTTTGCTCATGGCAAAAATTGATATGGCAACATTAATGGAAGAAAAAAAAGAAAGAAATGTTTTATTTAACGACGCACTCAACACATTTTATTTACGGTTATATGGCGTCAGACCACACAGATTTTGAGAGGAAACCCCCTTTCGCCACTAAATGGGCTACTCTTCCGATTAGCAGCAAGGGATCTTTTATTTGCGCTTCCCACAGGCAGGATAGCACAAACCATGGCCTTTGTTGAACCAGTTATGGATCACTGGTCGGTGCAAGTGGTTTACACCTACCCATTGAGCCTTGCGGAGCACTCACTCAGGGTTTGGAGTCGGTATCTGGATTAAAAATCCCATGCCTCGACTGGGATCCGAACCCAGTACCTACCAGCCTGTAGACCGATGGCCTGCCACGACGCCACCGAGGCCGGTTAATGGAAGAAAGGCAATGTAATAAGATATTTAGTATTTAAATTGTTTAAAAGGGAGATCATCCATTATTTGGTATCTGTGCTAATATTCTTCTTTTATTCATGTTTGGTAAATATATATAAGTAGTACTGAGACTTGAAGTAACAAACTGCAAAATGTGTTAAGTCTAAACCTGAAAAAACTGACACCAAGTCTGGTTAATCTACAAACCTGTAACACATTTGATGTTCAAACTGTGTGTGTGTGTAGGGGGTTACTCTTAAAAGATTTGTTTCCATAACAATTGTTTCTTAAAGGTATGTCTGTTTTTTAAAATATGAAAAATGCACTTTGGTGTGTTATAAACACCAAGATGACCCAAAACACTTCAGATATACGGAAATAATGAAAATAAAATGTTAAGAAATGTCTTATTTCAATTAGCAAAAACGGCTTCAATAATGAAAAATGTGCTGTAGTGTTTAAAAACTTTAAATAGCAATGCTTTAATATTATACTTAAATGCAGAATGTTAATATAAGGAAAGTAACACCTTGTGGTATCCAAACCCTTTTTATTTTATTTTATTTTTTATTATAAGTAATTTTTTCAACTCATATTAGACATATTTTACACAAATTATTATGCTTTTTTCTAATCAACCACAATGAAAAGCCACAAGATGTTCCATGTATACAAGAATTTGATTAAAGTTTCATTTGTTTAACAACACCACTCAAGCACATTGAATAATTAATCCTCGGCTATTGGATGTCAGACATTTTGCAATTTTACATGTAGACTTCAGAGGAAACCTGTTCCATTTTTCCATTAGCAGCAAGAGATCTTTTTCATGCACCATCCCACAGACAGAAAACAAATACCACAGTCTTTGATATTCCAGTCATGGGACACTGGTTGGGATGAGCAAAAAACCCCAATGGTTCCACCAAAGAGAAGAAATGAATAAATTGCTGATACTGACACATTACAGTATCTTGGATAGGAAGCTTCTCTTAAGGTATACACTCTGCTACTGTGTCACAGCTACTTTTAAACCATTATAACAATTGGTATCACAAAATTGTATTGTAGCAAAAAGTAATAATTTGCATAAAATTTAGTCACACTGTTATATAAATTGGTAAACCCATTATCAGTCAAACAAAACAGGTTGGATATTAAATTCCTTTAATAAATTAAATCGCATATAAAAAAACCCAACAACACACTAATTAATCACTCTTTGCACTTCCAGAACAAACACTGAATGTTTTGATTTTTATAACTGACAACCAGAACAGATTTATGAATAAGAATACCACACACCAGGCACAGTGTGTTTCATTGACAATGAGGTAATTTATTGCTCATCGTGTGTAAAGTAAGCTGGATTAGTTACGTTTTAACAAACTGTTATAAACACACACAAAACTTAAATATTAAAAAGTATCATTGCAGTTTTGTCACAATTATTCTGACGTACCTGTTGGCTACCATCTGGCTTACTGCTTTATTTTAATGACATATTTGATGGTAGTAATTTGTTATCACAAATAAATCAAAGAATTATATCACTGTTAGCCTAAAATATATTTTGATAGATACACTGGGCTCGACCATAAGAATTTGTCACCTACAGCAATATTTTAAATACAACAGCATGGGTGAAACAGCCCACCGACAGCAATTTTGAGCCTGCCTACAGCAGGGTTTTTTCTCAATGACTACAATAGCTGTTAAGTTCGAGTCCTGGATACATGGCCGGGAGTTTGTGCAGGCCAAACAAGCTGAACATTTAAGTATTTTGCAAGAGTAGCTGAGCTAGGACACATCCATGGTATACCTCGGAATCGGCAGCGACTAGTTTCTTCCTCATTTCTTGTCTCGACATTTCCTCCTTGGCCTTTTTGATGAGCTGCTTTATCACGCCAATATTCCGTTCATGCAGGGCCCGTAACTCCTGCTGTTTTTCTTTAATCTCGGCAAGGATCTCATCATCGGGGTCGTCTTCTGGTTGGTCTTCAACATCAATGATGCCTGGAAAAACATGCAATTCCAATGTCTAATATTAATAGCAGTAAAAATAAGTGGGGTTTTTTGTTTTCTGTTGAACTTTTTACCCATTCTGATGGTTGGTACATTTTCAATTTAATTATTACTTAATTCTAGTTTGTACATTTTCTCAATAATTATTACTCATTCTGTCTAGATTTTTCTATTGAACTTGTTGCTCATTCTATCTAGTATATTCTATCAAATGTTTTACTCATTCTATTTAGTATATTTTTATTAAACGTTTTACTCATTCTGACCAGTATATTTCTATCAGATTTCTTATTCATTCTGGTTTCTAATTATGATTAAATGTATTGATATCAATAAATGGCTGCACTTACTTTTTCAACCATAATTTATTAAATTTTCGTCTTTTTTTATACCATATAATAAAATATTTAAAGAATATAAGAAAAAATGTTTACCTGAAACCAAAATAATTTCAATCAAGACCCAAGTTTAAATCATATCTGCTTATTCATTCTAAAATAAATTGGTTTTTTAAACAAATTCTAAGCAGAATGAACCATGGACTGCTCTTATGATGAAATGTCTATCAGCTGTTAACAAAAACACACCTTGTTCTTCCAATTCCTTTTTAATGCGTTTTTCTAAATGGATCGGGTTTCCGATGTTCAGCTGCTTGGCAAGAGTTCGGGGAGAGATTGCCGGGGCTTCGTCAGCACTGTCTGAAAAAATGTCTGCACAATATTTCATTTATTGCATTCAGGCATCTAACAAATGGGTGAATGATAGTTTGGTTTGTCTGGTGCTTGTACAAAGAAAGAAAGAAATGTTTTATTTAACGACGCACTCAACACATTTAATTTACGGTTATATGGCGTCAGACATATTGGTTAAGGACAACACAGATTTTAAGAGTAAACCCGCTGTCACCACTACATGAGCTACTCTTTCCGATTAGCAGCAAAGGATCTTTTATTTGCGCTTCCCACAGGCAGGATAGCACAAACCATGGCCTTTGTTGAACCAGTTATGGATTACAGGTCGGTGCAAGTGGTTTACACCTACCCATTGAGCCTTGCGGAGCACTAACTCAGGGTTTGGAGTCGGTATCTGGATTAAAAATCCCATGCCTCAACTGGGATCCGAACCCAGTACCTACCAGCCTGTAGACCGATGGCCTAACCACTATGCCACCAAGGCCGGTAGGTGCTTGTACAAGTCTAGTTCAGCCTAACTCATTTTTTGGTTGTAACAATATGCAAAATGAAGTATGTTATCACATAATTGTTTTGGGTATAACCAATGAATGGTTTGAGTAGACTTTCAGTTATCATATGCCTGACATTCAGCATATAATAAATAATCAGAACAATCACCTTCATTATAATAATTATACATTTGCAGTAGTGCATCCACCAAGATCTGGTGATACCGACTTTAAATTGGTCTCTTCTATTATTTTTTATTGTGATTTATCTAGATAAGACTAGATGGTGGATTAACACTAAACGTCTTTGGGGAAGTGTCAGTCTACATAAAGAATTTGGTTTTATTCACCTTTTCCACCATTTTCGTTCATGGAATCGTCGATATGTGCCATGATGTTTTCCTCTATCAGTGCTGCCACAAGGCGCTGAGTCAAAGGACCAAATGGGGAGTCTTCCATGCTTCTGAAAATGAAGAGAGCTAGAGTGTTGCAACCTTTATTTAAAAAACCCTTGACCTGACCACTACAATAGCAAGAACCAAAATTTCCAATCGTGATAAGAATATCTGGTCTTTTAATGGGATTTGTGTGAGAAAAAAAAACTAAAAAGTTATGTAAAAAAAAAACATCCAAGTATTTATTAAAGAAACTCTTATAGCTTACATGGATTCAGCCTTCTTCAACAATGTGGTCGCATCATGCATACCAAGCGATGAATTGCTATGGTTACTATTTTTCCTCTTGTCATTGATCTTTGCACCTGCAAATATTTAAAGAGAACTGTGAAAATATCTAAGAAACTCTTACACTTGTTTTAATAACAAAGATGAGAGGGATAACTGGTTAATTTCCTACCGGCTTTTACTGTGATCTTAGTTTGGCCACTTCAGCTGATAATTTGTGCTGTGAGTTGGACCAGCTTTCTTGAGGGTAAAGTATGAGGAAACAAGAAGGGTGTAGAGAAGAACACACAAATCGAAGCTGATTCAAGGACATGTTGATGTGAAAATCTCAGGACATGATAACAAAAGACTGAAACTGCAGCAGAAACTGGCACGGTTTTCACATTTGAGAATAAAAGGCAGGTGGTGACAGAAGAGAAACATGAATAAAAGTGTTAGTCAGCCATAACAGGATTTGAAGCAATGTTTTCAGCTTTACAGTCAGCCACTGGACCATACTAAAACACTAAACATCCCTCTACACAAGATTTTTTTAACATGGGTTACACATCTTGATGGTTAAAAATGTGGAGCTAAAGTACATAGGTAAAGGTTAACCTATAGTCCATCCCATCCTTCTACAAAAGTGGTTTTTGTTAATAATTTCAGTTTGGTATGACGTAAGAAGAAAAGTAAAAGTGTTTCGGCAATAACAAACAAACACTATTTGTGTGTGCAAGTTCCAAAACAATCGTTCATAAATAAATAACCTGTTGTAAATTCCATAATATCAAAAAAGGCGTTCCCTGTGGGACGGACTATAGGTTATTTCAACTCTGCAATTGCATTAGGGTCTGGTTCTGTTATTACCCAGGTTATCATTAGCTCTGCATTTATCTTTCTGTATAGCTGGATAACCTTGGATAAATCTTCTTCTTTTTTCAATATTGTTTTCTTCCATTTCAAAAACTGTACCACTAATACATTATTAAGCAATTTTAAAATTCAATGACATCATAGGCCAGAAACACCTTTTCAACATGAGTTCAAACTAACCTGAATTATTTTAATTATGTTCAGGGCTTCTAGAATTTTTATAAAATCCACTAGCCATGGGATCAGTGATTTAAAAAAACTTACGAGCCACTATTAAAAATTTACTAGCCCTACTTTGCTTTAAGTTAATATAATTTTACTAATAATAGTAAAAATCATCTGTGTCGTGCACCTAAAAAGAGAGAGATATAGCTTAAAAACACTAACATTAGGGGGGAGGGGGGTGGGGGGTGGAGGTGGGTGCAAGATATTCATATTTATAAAATAGACTTAACTGCAACATATGACCAGAAAATTCACTAGCCGTCAGGCATGGCAATAGTATACTAAAACGCAAAAGAAACGCAGGTCCTGAAAATGCGAAAGAATTGCACTTTGTAAAGCAGTATCTTTGGTGGAATTGAACCTCAACTGTGTTAAAGGACATGGCACACACCCACACTGCAGTCCCACCTGCGTGTCAATTTCATTACCTGTGTGACGTCACGAATTCTCAAAACACGTTGTTTGCACGTGCTGGATCATCCGTATCATGAATCCAGTGCAAACACACTCATTGAAATGCTTATAAAGCCTACACACCTGGATTTAATCGCATAAATTCAATTTGAGTAGTGACAGACAACAGAATCACATTTTAAAAAAGCCGCGACTGACGCAACTCCAGCGAGGGATGGCCATCGGGATGTTGCAAGCCGGACAGACCCGTACTGCTGTAGCCAGACAATTGGGATGTCATGTTTCGACAATCGCACGCCTTTCTCAACGTCACCAAATCACTGGATCTGTGAACGATCGACCACGCACCGGCCGCCCGAGGGTGACAACCGCAGCCCTAGACCGGTACATCCGGGTGACCCACCTTAGGAATCGGATGCTGCCAGCAGCTAACACCGCTCACCAGGTGCGTGGTCCACGTGGTCCAGTGTCCGCCGATACCGTCCGACGCCGTCTGAGGGCAGCAGGACTCCGTAACCGCCGTCCTTATGTGGGACCAATATTGACCCCTCGGCACCGCCAACAACGTCAACAGTGGGCGCAACAACATCAAAGATGGCGACGTGGCCAGTGGCAACAAGTTCTGTTTACTGATGAGAGCCGTTACAATGTTTCCAACGCTGATGGCCGAATCCGAGTATGGCGACGTCGACATGAACGTTACTCCGACTGCTGCGTTCTGCAGGCCGACCGATGGGGCGGGGGTAGTGTGATGGTGTGGGGTGGGTTCTCATTCAACCACAGAACACAACTTCATGTGTTCAGACAACGCGTTAATGCCGCCGTGTACCAAAATGACGTCATCAACAATCACGTCGTTCCCTTCTTTGCCGCTCACCCACGTGTGCGCTTGCTGCAGCAAGACAATGCCAGGCCGCACACTGCCAGGGCAACACAGGCGTTGCTGGCTCAGCACAACATCCCAACGTTGCCGTGGCCAGCCTTATCACCGGACATGGCGCCTATCGAACACGTCTGGGATGAAATCGGACGTCGCCTTCAGGCTCGCGGACAACCTCAGAATATGCAGGCGCTGGAGGCAGCATTGGTCCATGAATGGAACTCACTCCCTCAGGCATTCTTTCAACGGCTTGTCAACTCAATGAGGAGACGTTGCACTGCCTGTTTGAATGCCCAGGGTGGTCACACGCGATACTGACTTTGACAATGCTACAGGTCGTCTCTTTCACATTTTTAACATGGACCCCCACCCTACTTTATGACATGAAACAATAGCCAAAAAGGAATTCAATCAAACATTTCCAGCACCAATGTGTGCCGAATTGGTGTAGCTCCAAAATAAATGTTGAAATCTTCATTTCGTTTTGTTTTTTTAATATTTTATATCCAATTTAATAAGAACCTGCGTTTCTTTTGCGTTTTAGTATAGTTATATACTAGCCCAATATTGAATATCACTAGCCATTGGAGTGGGGCTACCATAATCTAGAAGCCCTGATGTTGTGTAGACACAATATACTTTTAACCCAGGTTAAAACACTGTTCATGTAGACACATATAGAATACTAAACGAGCTTGCCTGTCATACCATTTTTATGAAATGAGTGAACAGTTTTGATATCTTGACGAGCGAAAGCGAGTCGGATACCAACACTATTCACGAGTTTCATAAAATGGTATTACAGCAAGCTAGTTTAGTATTTTATTTATTACAAACCAACTGCAAACAAGCCGCAACGCAGAAGTAAGTAGATGTCAAGACCTATTACACGTTATTTTTCTATGAATTGGGTCAGCAAGTGATCTACATCACGCTCGCGTCACGCCAATATAACACTAGTTAGATATTGAGTGATTGTTATGACATGAGCAATATCTTACACTGGTGTGTAATAAAGTATAAATATTACCTTCCCGTTGTTCCTCCAACATGTCTTCCTCAGCCCATTTCTCGGAATAGTGTTTTCCTAGAGGAGGAATTTTAAAACTTTCGGAATCGTTTTCGTGAGCTTTCAACAAATCATCGAGCACTTTGAGGTCATCGTTGGTGAGTTCAGCACAGTATGGCTCGACGGACGTCCAGAATCTATTAACAGCATCATTCTTCGGCAACTTCGGCAGTTCCACGGGAGAGTCAACAAAGTCATAGTCGAGAACTTTGTTCTGCAATTAATGAAAACAACAAGAATAACTCGTGCATATTTTAATTACATGTACAGAATAAGAATGTCAGAGAAAAAAAGCACACAGATTAACCAATAAAACTTTGGGTGTCAAAATATACTTTGGTAATAATTTTCTAGAACAATAGAACAATTTTAAAATTTGAAGAATACCAACACATAAATGAGTAGTGAAAAACACAAATATTTGTACTGCATTTTGCAACACATTTTTTGCTACTTTTATTAATTAAAAAACATTTTATAGGTTATCAAAAATATTACAGAATGAAATCTTTGTACTGCATTTTGCAACACATTTTTTTGTACTTTTATTAATTAAAAAACATTTTATAGGTTATCAAAAATATTACAGAATGAAACCTGTCTCAAGCGAATCATGTTTGGTATCTAATATTTAGACAGGATCCAGTGTTTAGAGGGTCATGTTTTAGAATTTTTTGAAAATTTAGGTCCATGAAACTTGGCCAGTTTTGACAAGATTCCAGTTTGTTCAGAATCCAGTTTTCACTGTACATGTTTTTACATATGGCTGAATATAATGACCCATGTTAACCTTCACCAAGCAGGTTGGAACATGCTAATTTGTTTTAAACATTAGCTTGATGACTGTTTTTCACCTGCATATTTTTACTCTTGGGTCTGCTTGGTGGGGGCGGTGTTAACTGTGATGCTTTGCCGCTAGAATCCTTCAGCTTCTTGTTTGGCTTATCATCAGCGGCCCCCTTCCCCCTTTTGCCAGGGACAGGTTCTGAAGGCTACAAATTGAAAACAAAAGAAGAAAACCAATCAAATAAATAAATAAAACAAAAACAAAACATTTGTTGATGGGAGTCAATTATAACTACAGAATAACTTGAAGAAACAACTGATTTAGTATTCAGTGTAGATAAGTGAAAATTTTGGTACTTTTCAACTGCTCTCTTATTAAACACATGTACCATGTAAAAAAGATTATGAAGTGTCTTAACGCAATTTCGTGCATGTGAATTTATCAATATAATGCATGTACACAGTACCTTTTCATATATGTGATTCCACACAATTCCATGAACGATTTTTTTCATGTGTGAAGACGTCATAACACAAAATATTTACTTTCAGCTTAAAAGTACACTTCGGCACCATTAAATTTGATATAGCAATCTGCTTGCGAAAAACACCGATATGGCAGAGCACATTTCCACTCATAGAAACATGCATGATTTATTGCATTAATGGACAGAAGGCCTAATACACAAAGCTTACTGTCACTGGAAAAGGGTGATCGGTTCTTAAAATAAAAAATAGCCAGCATTATCCAGTGTTTTTAGTTGATGTATATTTTTGAAGACTGACTGTGACAATGCCTTTCTTGTCCTTCTTGTCCTGCCAGTTGACAAGCAGCTGGATCTCGCCCTCTAGCAGCTTGAGACGTTTCCCAGCGTTCGCCAGCAGGGTCTCAATGTCCGTCTGCAACTGATTGACCTCATCCAGGGAAACCGTCTCATCCTCCGACCGCGCCAAGACTGGGGGAAAAAAAAGTTATCATATTACTGCTTATTACACATCTAGAAGGAAGGACATGTTTTATTTAACGACGCACTCAACACATTTTATTTACGATTATATAGCGTCGGACATGGGCTACTCTTTTCGATTAGCAGCAAGGGATCTTTTATATGCACCATCCCATAGACAGGATAGTACATACCATGGTCTTTGATGTACCAGTTGTGTTACACTGGCTGGAGCAAGAAATAGCCCAATGGGCCCACCAACAGGGATTGATCCCAAACCGACCTCGCATCAACCGAGTGCTTTACCATCTAGAAGTCATCTTATTAATGTTAATTACACATATAATGTTTACAGAGGTATCTCTGGTACTCACCAAATTCATCAACTGTCAACAATTGGCAAATTTTATTTTAATTTGACGAAATAATTTCAGGTAATGCTGATATTTTGTTGAAAAATAAATGTGGATTTCGGCATGTTTTTTAAGTTTAATAAATAATTTGGCAAAATATCCTGTTTACTCAGAGCTTGCCCTAATTAATTACACATCTAGAAGTTATCAGTATTTATTACACATCTACAGAGATGAATAATGTCTGGATTTCCCCAGTATTCTGAATGTTGGTGCCACCCAAAATAGTTTCTTGTCATGGTTTACACACCTACAGAGATGAATAATGTCTGGATTTCCCCAGTATTCTGAATGTTGGTGCCACCCAAAATAGTTTCTTGTCATGATTTTTAGATTAAAATCTCACAATACACCACCACCCTATTTTTTACAACCCAGTAAAGTTTATTTTAGATAAAAACATTTCTTGGTCAAATGTAATTTATAATATCCAATTACACAAATGCTGTACAGCAAATATTTACAAATAACACAATTACAACCATACACAAATATTTTCATTCTTCTGGTATATAGAACATTGACATTGACAAGAAATTTGCTTTTGTCAATTTCAGAAACTAACAATACTTATACTTGTCGTGAGAAGTATTACAAAGTTGGTAAAATATGAGACAAAAAAGATGGGTATTAAAGATATAAAGGATAATAAACGAGTTACCAGTTATTATCAAATTTATGTCCCGAGTGAAATAATTTTTACTTGTCACGAGCTTTAACTTGTGACAAGTGAAAAAAATTTCACGAGGGACATAAATTTGATAATAACTGATACCGAGTTTGTTATTCTATTTATTACACAAGCTATTTTTTTTTTTTTTTTTTTTTTACATCCATGTATATAGAAATGACGTAAATTACTTTACTGTTCTGGGTATTGCTTTAACTTTATATTTTATTCATGGTTCACAGATAATTTTCAAAACCCAAAGTTCTAAATATTCTGTAAAAACTAAATCTACAATGAACTGCATGAAACTACCATTTTATTACAAGTTTAACACTGAAACCAGAAATCGTGATGACGTCAAATTTAGTACCGACAAGGTGATTGGTTTGTTGGCGTCAAATAGTAGTGTACGTTAAACCAATGCATGATAATTTCTGAGTGTGAAATTATGACTTTTATTTTCCCTGTTATGAGTGCCTGCTGGGGTAATAAATGCTTTTACGAGTCAAAGGTGATTTGATTTAGCCCATATGCATAAAAATTAATAGTTAATACGAAAGGGTTTGACAAATCCACTAGCCCTCCGCCCCAGCCAGTGAATGTTTGGTCTGGACTAGTGGAAATTATCTACTGTATTATTTTGTTACATATAGGGCACTAATCAAAGTTTCTGCGAGGGCTAGTGACTTTCTCAAACATTTGTTGAACACTGAATATGACCACTCATAGGAAGCCCTGTGTATGGTAGTTTTTTCTCATCATAAAATGCAAGTAAAAACTGAAGACTTATTAAAACAGGATCTTACTTGCTGTGTATTTCAGACATTCCTTCACGTGATCGACAGGCAACAAGTCGGGAAACTGAAGAGGACAGTCCTTGTCCTGAACAACCTTGCCCTTACCCTTCATGCTGCTCTTTCTTGCATGTCGGAAACAACAAAGAAAAAAACAACATTATTTTATTATTAAAATATGATTACTGTTTTAACATGTTCATTACAAAATATATTTTTTTAAATGTCACATTTTTAACTCCATATTAAAATAATTTTCACAAATTGAAAAGACCAGAAATTATGTCACGTAAAATTTCTGTTCAGTAAATTTATACTAAACAGATCTTCAAAAAGGCTTTGGTTATTGCAGTGCCACTGTGATAATAATACCGGTACTTATTTTGATTTCACAATAAGACTGGTTAACAAAATCTTGAACTGCTTTGTACAAATTCATATATGTATGTATGTATGTATGTATGTGTGTCTCTATGTATGTGTGTGTGTTTGTGTGTGTGTATATTCATGAAGGTATTATAGACTGTCAAAATCATTGTAGATAATGTTTTTAAATTAAACAGCAAAATGTAATTACATGTATTCATTAATTTGACATTCATTTAAATATTTTGTCTTTCCCACTAGTATGGTTTATTTTGGTACAGTATAGGACTATTTTGTGGAAAGTAAACACATCCACCTATTCCAGCAAACAATATGATCAGTAAACAACCATTAGCAGTTTATGGGGTTTTTCACTTGTAATTTCACTCTTTTGGTGTTTTTTACTGTATTTTCCTCTGGACCAGAGACAGCCGAAGATTACAAGCAGTTCATGTCATTAATATCAATAATCTTTCTAAGGCTTAAAATACATATTTACTTGATGATATGAATGCATGGTCTAGTCACTAGTGGTAAGACACACAATTCTAGCATATAACCAATGCCATCAGCCATGTGCTAAAGACTGAGGGTTGTAATCCCAGCCTCGACACCAGTACTTTTGAACTTGAGTTGAACTTGAACATGTTGTGCAAATTCAATTATAAATATACTGCAATGGTCAAAAGTCTTTCCCACAAACAATGAACTGGGCATATATATGCTAGTGCTTCACTAAAAGGGTCCTCTGCTGAAACTGGACACACAATGATAATTTTATGCTGGGCAGCAGTTGTTTTGTTTTACAACACCACTAGAGCACATTATAAATCATCAGCTATTGGATATTAAACGTTTGGTAATTCTGAGTCTTAGAGAGGAAACATGCTACATTTTTCCATTAGTAGCAAGGGACCTTTTATATGCACTATCCCAGACAAGATAGCACATACCACGGCCTTTGATCTTCGACTGCCTGCACATCAGGCAAGCGCTTTACCATTGGGCTACATCCCACCCCTTGCCACTATTTACATAGCTCGGTTTACAGGATCTGAGGATTGTCAACAATAGAATATACCATGAATTTATTTTATCAAATCAAATGTATATTACAATACATGTGTGCAGAAGCCATTTTCCGTTAATAGACCAGTTCATAGTTGCTTGTAACCAGAGTACTCTGACCATAAGAGAGCAAGCCAGACATTTGGATAGTTATGTCACTCATTACAGCCAGAGCAAACTTTATAATTCAAAACTGCGCAATCTGTGCCTACCAGTACCAAACGATAGTCAAAGATTTCTGGTCTAATACAACAACAATCCTATGTTTGACATTAAATACCTTTAGATTTATCATTTTCGAGTTCGATAATAACAAATATTTAACATGTTAATTACTAATACACACACTACAGGATGAAACCCGACAACAACCCCATTCAATAATGTTCAGGTTAAATATGTAGGTGCCGATACATTTACAACCTCTTGCCTATTGTAAGGGTTAGGGTTAGATTTAGGGTTAGGGTAAGTTTTGGGGTTATGTTGATGTACTCTCTTTATACATGTATCAATATAATGGGGGGGGGGGGAGGGGGCGGTAACAGGTGGAAAGCTTTCCCAGGTTTTTTCCAGTAGTGCATGTATTACTATTAGTGATTAATATTGCTCTCTTATGCTCAGAGTACTCAGGCTAGGTTACCCCTCCCCCAATACGTTACCAATATGTAATATCATGGGTGAAACAGTTTCGTGAGCATAAGCATTCAGTTCTATATAATAATAATATATTGTTGAAATGTTTGTCAATTTGGATTTATCTTTTAATATCAGTTCGTTAAATATGTTCATTTTACAAGAAAGAAAGAACTATGATTGAAATTTGAATAACAAACGATAGTATTAAATTACAAACATAAAAAATATATTTACAATGAACTTAAGACATAATATTTAAATTTTGCTGTGAAGATTTTCTTCTTCCATGGGCAGCGCCATATTGATTTTTACAAGACAAGAGTGTCCAATGAAAATGACGTTTACGCGTATAGCCCTTAGCTTTCGTTGACAGAACCAATGAAAACCATGCTTTAAAAGTAAATAGAAATGTCTTCAGAAGTTGAGTGGGATATTCAAGTGTTCGCAGTTTATAGTCGAATTTTTGTAATCTTGCTACAGGTATGGACTTTAATCAATACTGTAGAACACAGATACGCATTAATAATTGTGTTAAAAAAGTATAATTATGTATTTGATTGAAAAACTGCATCGTTCATTAAAATTCCGATCCAGACCTTGATTACACAAGACCGTTTTTGCGGTGTCGGGGTTTCACGAGAAGTCATTTACCGAGACTTGGGAGGCCTTTAAAAGGTTAAATTAAAACATTTAAAGGCCGAATTTATAAAGCCAGTGTTTTTTTGTGGGTTTTTTTACACTTGTGTAAAAGAAAGTTTTTATTATTTAATGATAAAGTCAACACATTTCATCAATGGTTATATATTGTCACACATATGGTTATGGGCCTGGGCCAACAAATAATGACAGGCACAGCAGAAAGTTTTTAGGGGGGTTCGCCGTTCGGGGGTGGGGTGGGGTATGCTACCCATAAAATTTTGAAAACTAGATGTCCTGAAATGCAATTTCCGGCATTCTACAAGTAAAATTCACCTTTGCCTTAAGATTTACTACAAACAATATTTTCAATTCAGAATTATTGGGGGGGGGGGGGGGGGGGGGGGGAGATGACTAGAGCTCTCCCAGCTTCCTGAATGACACGGCTTCTGCCACTCGGAGTCAGAAATTGGCAACACTTTTTTTATTAACATCAACGTGTATGTGTTTTGCCAGAAAATAATTTGAGGGTACATATAATAAAAACAAAACAGACCGGGAGCGCCTCTACTAGATAGTTAAGGGTTTGAATCTCTTAAAATTCTCTTACTATCACATATCTAAAAAAAAAAAATATATATATATATATATATACATATATTATTTTCAAAATTTTAGGGTACGTAATTTTACCCTCCGTACCTTCTGGCAAAAACCATGGCAGGAGATCTTTTATATGCATCAACCCACAGACATGATATAGTATGTGTATACCACAGCCTTTGTTACAGCAGTTGTGGAGTACTGGCTGGAACAAGAAATAGATAATGTGCCCACTGATGGGTATCAATCCTAGACCATCGCACATCAATCGAGCACTTTTTCACTGGGCTACGTCCCACCCCCTCCACATATGTGCATGTAGTTAATACAATGCTTAAACATGTGCATTTAAGAAAAATAAACCGGCGTCGTGGTTAGGCCATCAGTCTACAGGCTGGTAGGTACTGGGTTCGGATCCCAGTCGAGGCATGGGATTATTAATCCAGATACCGACTCCAAACCCTGAGTGAGTGCTCCGCAAGGCTCAATGGGTAGGTGTAAACCACTTGCACCAACCAGTGATCCATAACTGGTTCAACAAAGGCCATGGTTTGTGCTATCCTGCCTGTGGGAAGCGCAAATAAAAGATCCCTTGCTGCTAATCGGAAAGAGTAGCTCATGTAGTGGCGACAGCGGGTTTCCTCTCAAAATCTGTGTGGTCCTTAACCATATGTCTGACGCCATATAACCATAAATAAAATGTGTTGAGTGCATCGTTAAATAAAACAGTTCTTTCTTTCTTAAGAAAAACAAAACTCGCTCTGGGTGGGAGCCAGCATAGAGATGCGAACCCAGTACAGTACCAACTAAAGCGATGGTTTAATCACTACACCACAGAGACTGGGGACCCAGTGTATGTGTATGCTTTTTATAGTGTAATGACTTCAAACCACTAAAACACACATGATTACAGTATGTCAAGCCAAAGTGGAATTATTTGTGCAAAAGTAACTGAAATTGTTCCATGTATGATAGAGGTAAAAATTAATGTTTGCAGAAAATCACACTCCCATTTTTTATTTCATGTTATACTGGTTTCAACTTTAATGTGTATACTGTATAAAACTAAATAAAAAGTTTAAAGTTTGTTTTGTTTAATGACACCACTAGAGCACATTGATTTATTAATCATCGACTATTGGATGTCAAACATTTGGTCATTATGACATAGTCTCAGAGAGGAAACCCGCTACATTTTTCCATTAGTAGCAAGGGATCTTTTATACACCATCCCACAGACAGAATAGCACATACCACAGCCTTTGATATACCAGTCATGGTGCACTGGCTGGGATGAGAAATAGCCCAATGGGCCCAGTGACAAGGATCGATCCCAGGCTGATTATGCATCAAGCGAGCACTTTACCACTGGTCTACATCCCGCCCCTAAAAACTAAATAAAAGTATTTGAATAGGTACATGTATAATGTCCCATATTACTACCAATTAGTGCTACGGCTTCTTTATAGCAGAAATATTTGACAGACTTTGACATATTATATAACTCTCAGATTTGGTACAAATAAATCATGAACATTAGTTCACAGTTTTCAGTCTTGATCAAAATGTACTTGAATCATCTTCCGTTATCTATACCCCATCCCAGCCTCTACTAAAAGTGTCTTCCGTTTGATTTAATGCACACAAAACCCCCCAGAAGAAAGTAAAACTGTTTTGGAAGAAATGAAAATGTTTTATATTTGTGTGTAGTTTATAATTAAAAACAAAGCATTGGTCAAGATATAAATGAAACATCAATATTGTCCAAAGTGAAGAATGTTGCCTGCTTCATAAATAATGAAATTATATTTTATAGATTATTTTTTCCAACTAAAAACTCTTTTATTTGGTCATTTGTTTGTTCATCTGTCCCTGTGTAGTCCGAGATGTTTTCTTTCCCTTTTAGCTTTAACCAGTCAATAAAATCAACTGGAGTAGACCATAGTTAAAATAGCAGGGCTCGAACTTAATGACGGCACTAATGGCAATTGCCGCCTTTGAAATATAAATTGCCATGGGTTAGGAGCATCACTGATGGCACTTTTGTGCCACTGAATACAAATTGCTGCTGTCAATATACTCCAACAACAGCAAAATTAATATATCTGGTGTACATTATAAGCCAGTATTTAACATTTGTACATTTGAAATATGTCTACATGCAACAAAATAACCTTTCAGTCATATTTATTTGCTGTAATTTGCTGTAAAAGTCACCTTTTAAAAAATTGCCATAGGAAAGCTTAAAATTGCTGTCTGTGGGCCATTTTACCCACAGCAATATTTTTGTTTAAATGCTGTGGGTGACAAATTCTTAAGTTCGAGCTCTGAAATAGTGCCTCATTTATTCAAATACAGTGAAACCCCTCTAAACCAAACACCTGTGGGACTAAGTAAAACAAATCTGGTTTTAAGGGGTATCCAGTTTAGAGAGGTTCTGTAGTGATATTTGAAAAAGAGATTGGGAAAAATGTCTGATTTTGAGGGAATTCCAATTTACAGAGGCTCCAGTTTTGAGAGGTTTCACTTTATTTGGTTCATTATGTATGTATATGTATGTGTGTGTGTATATATATATATATTGTGTGTGTGTATATATATATATTGTGTGTGTGTGTATATATATATATATATATATATATATATATATATATATATATATATATATATATATATATATATTGTGTGTGTGTGTGTATATATATATTGTATGTATGTATGTATTTGCAGATTGTGTTCAATGCTGTTATTCCTGACCATGATGCCAAAGTGTTCAGTCCACCTCCAGCACTGAAGAGCAGAACATCTCTTGACCATGCAGTCGAATTTCTACTGGGTGGCTTCCGTCGCTGGGATGGTGTTTACTTCATCCACATTGCTGAATATGGCTACACCTATGAAAACACAGTAGCTTTCTTCCCTCTTTTTCCATCAGTAGTAGGGAAACTGACTGAAGTAATTTCAATATTTTCAGACCCATACCTTGTAAGAAGAAATGTTGCACTCGTAATAGCAGTGACAGTGAATTTTTTCTTATTTGTTAAAACAGCAAAGGTTTTATACCACTTGGGTGTGTTTGTGTTGAAAGACAGAAATTTGGCTTACAAGTCAGCCATGTTGTTCTGTGTAAATTCTGGCAGTATATTTTTCTCGGCTACTTATTCAGAAGCAATCTATACATTTATCTTATTCAATGGCATGCTGTATGCATCCAGAGGAAAACACCTGATCGCCTCAACTTTGTTTGGGCTAGCTGCTGCTGCAAGGTCAAATGGAGTTGTGGCCCTTGGATTTGTTGCTCATGCAGTTGGACAGTCAGTTTTGAAAGATATATATGTTACATACCACTCCAAAATATCTGGAATTGCTAGAGATTTCAGATTGGTTACCATAGTTATTAAAGAGTTTATCCAGTCAATGTTCTATTTATTTTTATGTTTACTTCCAATAGCAGTTTATCAGTATTACATCTATGATCTCTTTTGTGTTAGTCAAGCACCAGCTTCTGCTTCCCACATAGTTGAATATGGACGGTCACAGAACTATGTCATCTTAGGTGACGAACCTTCAGAATGGTGTAACTACTCTCTTCCTTTGTCCTACAATTACATACAGAGCAAGCACTGGGACGTTGGATTTTTTAACTATTATCAGTTTAAACAGATTCCTAACTTTATTCTTGCTGCACCAATAATTTTTCTTAGTGTGAGTGCATGTGCATGCTACTACAGACTGAACAAGCATTTGTGTCTCAGACTTGGGTTTCTGTTCGATGTTGATTTAAAGAAGACTGATAAACGAGACGATGTGATTGGTTACCCCAGCACCAGATTGTTCCCGTTTATTGTCCATCTTCTGGCTCTCACAGTCTTTGGATGTCTCTTCATTCACATACAGGTTTGTGCTTTTCATACTAAATTGATTCTACTTAAATTTTGTATTATATAAATATATGATGTATTGTACAATTTATGTTACAATGAATGAATGAATAAATGAATGAATTAATTAATGTTTAATGACACCTAAGCACAAAAATATGCATCAGTTATTGTTAAACAAAAATAAGTAGATGAATGTAATTATTGATATTTAAAATTTTTTTAAATATAAAAGACCATTGTGTAAAGAGCTGTGGTGAAACAGTGCATTCTTTTAACTTGTACATGTACCTATATTATTCGTTATGTTTTAGTATATGATTTGTTTTAGACCATTTTAAAAATACATATACAATTATACATTTAATGCACATGATTCTTTGTACTTGATGTAATACGTGAACATTACACTTTGTCAGACCTTTCGTAATGATTTCTTTGTATTGTCCCTGCATATAAAGATACTTTGCTGGTACATGTATTTGGTAGGAGTCTTTGTGACAGAAGGTGATTTTTTCTCTCTCTCTCTCTCTCTCTAGACCAAGTTTTGACACTAAATAGTCATAAAAATGTACCAGGTCTTTTTAGCTAAATATTTATTTCACCTCTTTTCTTTGCAGGTATATTCCATGATTTACATTTTTTAAAGAAATTTCATAAGCCTCATTTACAATTTGATATTTTTCACAAATTTCTAACATTGTAACAGTAGGAACGTTAATTCCATAAACAAACACTTTTATTTTAAAATGAGTTGTATGTTTTTGATACTAATTACTTTCAGTATGTATTAGCTATATGTAACGTAACAAATGTGTTTTTGTATTTTCCCACCAGATTCTAACCCGTCTTCTCTGCTCGTCTTCGCCTGTTATCTACTGGTACGCAGCTCACTGCACGAGAAGGAAACTTCATCCTGAATCAAATCATTCCAAGGCAGAAGAAAGAAAATATTTAACAGCTAGTGAAGCTTTATCTCACAGAAATAATGTTGTACTGGATGATATTTATTGTTGGAAGGATCTGAACATTAATTCCAAATTAATTTATACCTATTTTTTTTCTTATCTTGTTATTGGGACAGTGGCTTTTTCAAATTTTTTACCTTGGACTTGATTAGTTACATATATTAAAGATATTATGACGAAAATGCTTCCTTTTCTGCTTATATCCAGTGGCAGTTCAAGAATGCTATCCTGGCACTAAAAGCGTGGCTGTCTGTGCAGTCCAACCAGGTTATTGGATTAGTGATAGTGATAAAACTCAGACATTTAACAGCAAAGGATCTTCTCTGAATATTTGGTATCATCAGTGTTTTTATAATGATTCGTGAGTGCATGCCATTACAACTGTAAAAAATTTTCAAAGAGCTCTGTCTTGTGCAGGAATATGCCTCATTTTATACACCATAAGTTACATTTTAACTGCATAAATTAATAGTGTTTATTACCCCAGCAAGCACTCATAACGGGGAAAATAAAAATAATAATTTCTCACTGAGAAATTATCATACATTGGTTTAACGTACACTACTATTGGACGATTTGACGCCAATAAACCAATAACCTTGTCAGTACTAAATATGACGTCATCACGATTTGGCAAAGCACAAAAAATTACATCACGTAGTTTAAAGCGTTTGCATTTACGTCTTTCTGGTTTCAGTGTTAAACTTGTAATAAAATGGTAGTTTAATGCAATTCATTATAGATTTTATTTTACAGAATACATGTATATAGAACTTTGGGTTTTGAAAATTATCTGTGAATAAAATACAAAGTTAAAGCAATACCCAGAACAGTAAAGTAGTTTACATCGTTTCTATATACATGGACGTGTAGCCGATGTAGGCTATATCGAAAATAAAGGCTTAAACCCCCCCCCCCCAAAAAAAAATAGCTGGGGTAATAAATAGAATAACAAACTCGATACCAGTTATCAAATTTATGTCCCTCGTGAAATCATTTTCAGTTGTCACTTGCTAAAGCTCGTGACAAGTGAATATTATTTCACTCGGGACATATATTTGTTAATAACTGGTAACTCGTTTATTATCGTCTATTTAAATAGAGAATAACTAGTTAATGATGTAGGATATCAGATTTATCCTGTGATGTAAGAATGGGAAATTCCGTGAGGCATGTCAAGCAGAAAATCCCATTCAGCCTGAACAGGATAAAGCCAATATCGTATGTCATTAACTCGTTATCTTTATCCTGCAGTCCATAAAAAATTAAGGGGAAAAGCTATTATTTCTGTTAGTTCAGCTACATTGTACGATGACCTAGGTGTCAAATGAGCAATTTTGTAATGTAGCTATGCATGCGACACCACATGCCTGATGTCAGAAGTCATAATCTGTTAAAGTCATAATCTGCTAGTATACATTTATGACTTTGCTTTAATCGGTCATCATAATCAGCCGATAAAAACAGTGGTTGTGGGATAAATAATAAATAAACACTTTAAGATTCAGTCGTTTCTTACCATACATTTAATTTCAAAACAGGTGGGAAAAAAGTAGACTCAGAATATCACAAAACAAAAATTGCAACCAAAAACTATTTTATGAAACAATTCCTATGTTAAATTATTAAAACAAAATTCCTTCTGCTCCAGCTTTATGGATGAATCATATGTGCTGCTGTTCTGCCTACAACACTAATTTTTGCATGTAGTAGTAGTTGTAAGAAATACATGTATTTTACAGTGTTTTGTGAAAATTATATTTCATTATCAAAATCAATTAGACTGTATCAGCATACAATTCAAAAATATCTTTGTTATCACTGAACTGAAAGAACTTAATGTGATCATGTGGTATGTCATGTTACGGTTTCTAATCACTTCAGTCCACAAATAGTAATGTCATGTGTTACTACATAACACTTCCTTCAGCCATGATTGACAGATTGTTTTTTTCTTGAAGATGAAAGTGCTATCTCACACCAGATGTAAACAAAGGTTATGCAAAACAAAGATAATACATGTGTTCATGTCTGTATTCTGTTTACGCTGAAGTCATTGAATGATTCTTCACACACAGTCGGGTCTCTTTCAGTGAAGGTTCACCTGACAAAAAAGGACGACTTGTTAACTTTAAGATTATTTATTTATTATTTAAAAATTACAACAAAATAAATTAATTAATTAATAAATAATTAAAATTAAAAATGTCCTGCCACTATTTTGTTTAGTTGGATTTACTCTATGGATTGGATGAGATGGGGTTGGGTATAGCTTAGGATAAATCTTTAGAATGGAATTCCTGCTTTTTGTTGGTTGTAAGGGTTTTCAAAAGCTAATTTGCCCACAATCAGGTTACCGATTTTGTAGACAGTGTGAATAACTGTACAGTTACCTTGGAACATATTTTTAAAGAAGATTTTTTTTTTTTTTAAATTCAAAACATTTTGATAAGAAACTTATCATTGAATAATCTAGGAATTAAACAAGAATACCAATTTAAGTATATTCACCATTTGAAAATATTATTTTGTTGGTATTAAAATTCTAGTGACGGAACGTACTAGAACACTAAACACTGTAATATTTGTGATAATCTACCTTTTCCCAAAAATCATGAATGCACGGGGAACTGGCACAAATCCAAATCCTCCAGCTGCATTTGTTGATCCTTTTGTAGAATGAATCACCTTTACACTGCTGTGGTGGTGATGGTGGCAACAACACTTTGATCCTTTTGAATGACAACACATATTCACCACCGTAATCAAACTCGCTGAAATAAATGAGATTGAAGGGGAAGAAAAAAAGTAACAGAGTTGAGTTCATAGAGGCAGCCGAAGATGCAAGGGGGATACAACAAAATGCTCTTTGTAGTTTAAAACTACTCTCAGGCTGTGGTATGTGCTATCCTGTCTGTGAGATGTTGCATATAAAAGATCCCTTGCAACTAATAGAAAAAATGTAGCGGATTTCCTCTCTGACTATATATGTAAAAATTACCATTGTTTGACATCCACTCATTCCAGCCAGTGCTCCACAACTGGTGTAACAATGGCTGTGGTATGTACTATCCTGTCTGTGGGAAGATGCATATAAAAGATCCCTTGCTGCTAATCAAAAAGAGTAGCCCATGAAGTTGCGACAGCGGGTTTCCTGTCTCAATATCTGTGTAGTCCTTAACCATATGTCTGATGCCACATAACCGTAAATAAAATGTGTTGAGTGTGTCGTTAAATAAAACATTTCTATACTTCCTTCTTGACATCCAGTAGCCGATGATTTATAAATTTTTGTGCTCTAGTGGTGTTGTTAAACAAAACTTTTGTTTTAAAGTACTCTCGGCTCTTCGCCCGTTACTGTGCTTTGATTATTTGTAGTGCCAACCCATTTGTTAGGGTTCCACCTTTTAAGACAACAATGACTACTCCTTTTTTTATGTGTTAATTATTATTATTGCAGGGGTAGGGTGTAGGAAGGTGTTTGGCTTTTTTCTCTCTTTTTTTTTAAGCCGACAGTAGTGAATTCTGTAACCGTTTGGGGCGTTTGTATTCTATTTCTTGCTGAAACAAAATTCATTTCAGTTTAATAAATTCTTTTTGACAATCATTACTAGTGGTAATTAGTCTGGTTTAATGTTTTAATACCATTTTTAAAACAAATTCATATCATATGTTCAACTGATAAAACAACTGCCACTAATAGAATTCGAACTATGAAACCTGACAGTTGACTTTTTCTATGGCAAGATTCCTGTTCCGAGTCAGGCCACCGATGTTATCGGAGATCGAACTCTGGATGGGCGTGTTCGAAACCCTAGTAGGATATGAGCAAGTTAAACTAGCATTTTAGTTGCCTGTAGTTAAATGTAAAGCTATCTTACTTACCAATCATAATGAGAGATATAAGTAATATCTCCTTCATATTTCCAATAATGCGTTTCGTTGCTTGTACTAGATACTAACGTTTGATGCAGAAATAAGAACAGCCATTTATATATGCACACAGGGCAACACGTTCTGGGATATTAATAAATCAATGTGCTAAGGATTTACATGCCGCCACCCACTGTCTTTGGGTACGGGGAAATGCTTTTAAAATTTTAGTTTCAAAGGTTTTAATTAAGTCAACTTTTTTTTCTTTTTTTTTTGGCAATAAGAATTGTTCTTCTTTCCTGGTTCCTTTACCTTTTGTTGGTTCTGCACTATCACGAGCAATCCTTTGAAGACTTAGCATTATGAAATTCTGCGGAACTGACTAAATACTTTAAAGATGAAATCAAAAGGCAGTACGTGAATGCTCAAAGTACGATGGACAAGTACTATAGTGATAACCAATTGTTATCTTGTACATATATTTTCTTTCTACTGTACGTATCTGTGGACATTAGTTCACAGCGGTTGTGGTCGCCAAACTGTGATGACATGCTGTGATAGCCACGTGGTATTTAACACTCTTAAATACCAATGTTTTGTAAAATATGCGTTAAATAATTGCATTTAATATCGAAGATACACGCACGTATGCACGCCTATACAAACAATCATATGGTCGACTTTATTAATATTACATACCTAAATAATATAATATACAATATATTGCATACCTGCATGTGATATTGAACGTAACAACACTAGCCTATGAGGCTGCTTTTGTAAAATTATTCGTGAAGTTGTTACATTTTAATAATAATTAGTATTATAAATGGCTATCTTCAGAACACTATTGGTAAGTAATTGCGAATACATTTAGTATAATGTGTGCGCGCGTAACTACCTTGGAATGCCAAATCATTTTTAAATGCTATCAAATATTCGGGACTAATAGAAAAAACACACAGAAACGTTTACATTGGTCGTAAATACACGTTTTGTATGATATATATATATATATTATCCAGTTCCGTAAATGCATTCGGAATAATGTAATAAAATCGGTGAATTGAATTCTGTTTTAAACAGCATCATTTGTTTAGCCAGCTTGGAATATTGTGGCGTCAACTTAATATTTTAACCCCCCCCCCCCTCTCTCTCTCTCTCTCTCTCTCTCTCTCTCTCTCTCTCTCTCTCTCTCTCTCTCTCTCGGCTCTATCTTTCTCTCTCGGCTCTCTCTCTCTCTCTCTCTCTCTCTCTCGGCTCTATCTTTCTCACTTGGCTCTCTCTCTCTCTCTCTCTCTCTCTCTCTCTCTCTCTCTCTCTCTCTCTCTCTCTCTGCTCTATCTTTCTCTCTCGGCTCTCTCTCTCTCTCTCTCTCTCTCTCGGCTCTATCTTTCTCACTTGGCTCTCTCTCTCTCTCTCTCTCTCTCTCTCTCTCTCTCTCTCTCTCTCTCGGCTCTATCTTTCTCGGCTCTCTCTCTCTCTCTCTCTCGGCTCTATCTTTCTCACTTGGCTCTCTCTCTCTCTCTCTCTCTCTCTCTCTCTCTCTCTCTCTCTCTCTCTCTCTCTCTCTCTAATACTGCAGGCCCTTTGAGACCGGGGTGGGGTGGGACAAAATCTGGCATGTGCTCCCCACAAGAGACTTTGCCCTCCTCCACTGGATAGTGCCCTCGACCCCCCCCCCCCCCCCCCCCCCCCCCCCCCCCCCACAGATGTACCTATGGGCCTGTACTGATATAAATATTCATATCAACAAGCGGAGGGGAAAAGGACATTTTATACAAATAATACTACAAAAGCAACAACACGATGATTTCTAAAGTTTAATGACATTTCCGCTTACAAAACTAAAAATGTTAGTAAAGATGATTAATAACAGTAAACAAAATATATTAAAGTTATATTTGTTTCAAATGTAATCGATAACTAACTAATCTTTTAATACATGGATATCACATGTTCTTGTACAGATTATTAACTCGAAAAAATAATAACATATTTAAGTATGTAGGTTCTCACTTGTAAAGTTACATGTACAACAAAAGAATAATAAAGAATGTATCTCAACAAAATAAAAATACTACCATAAACGATTGTTAAACAAACGGTCCACTTGTTCAAAGCATAGTTAAATTAACCCTGGGTTAGTCAAATAGTTTACTTTTAATTATATATTGTAGAAATGCAAAATAAACTTTAGATTTGATTTTGAATGGATATCTTTGGTTGTTGTAAATCAAGTCTCAACATTATGTTTTTAATTATTATTTATATCCATTGACTCCTTTGTTTAATCACTGGTTAAGCTAAGTAACGTTTGAACAACTTGGCCCACGTTTTGTTATTATTTTCGCACCAAAATTTCAATATCTAAGTGTTCTAACAACCTAGAAATAGTTTCGTTACGATACATTGATATAACATAATTTACAGTTTCTTATAAACTACAAAATGTTTACATATTGTTTTTTTTATTGCTATACATGTATAACTGTGATAAAAACCATTTAATAAACGTATGTTTTTACCTAGATCAAACATGAATTTAAACATAAATATAATTTTTTTTGTATTATTAAGCTTTTGCAACTGTACTAGTAATTTAAAACTCTTAAGCATTAAATTAATTATATACTGTATATTAATCTACATGGAATGTAAAATGTCTTTTAGTGTTAAATTGGGGAGAACGAACTCCTGTTTGGCTATTTTAGCCATAAAATTTAATGTGCCAAGGCTTAGCCGCTTAGTATTATTACACACACGAACTCCTCAAAACTACAGAGTTTTGGTGTACCGACCCAGATACCGCCCAGGCCCACGGCGATGGTATACTGTGGTATCACATTAAAAGCATCTTCTGAACGAATTCTTCTTGGAATTTTCTTCTCTTTTTTATTTTTATTTTTTCATCCACTCTTTTCATCTATAATAATAAAAGTATAATACATGTATATGCATAAAAGTTTATGTACAAAATAAAATATAAATGTTTAGACTAACTAGACTGAACTACAATTATGTATGCGTCGGAAGCAGGGGGAAGGGATGGGGGCATTGCCCATTAACTGAAGATCATGCATTGCAAAGGGAATTGGTATATTAGTGTCACGGGGATCCTATAATACCCGTAACTGAATAAAACACGATTATCCAAATCTCTCTCCTAACTGTATATCTATTAGATCTCTCTGTAACGGACAGTTATACCCGCGTGGCTCGTCTAGGTATGATTTGAGATACGATCTTATATAAAGTATGTGTAATATAGCATGTTAAGTTCACTAGAAAATACAACAAAAACACTACACTTTGGAATCTGTATTAACCTACGCTGACAAATGTACTGCCGCAGTAGTTAGTTAACAACAACAAATAATAACAACCCAGAACTGATCACTTAATTAGTTAATCTCTAGGTGTCTAGTTTACACAATATTCTAATCACTTCACCGTGACACCACACCCACACGTGTGATAATTGAGAAACGCTTCCAGGGGAACTTAATTAATAAAGGAATTGCAACTCTATTCCTAACTGGTTAATTTTTAATTAACCCTTAACTACTCATTCAGTAACCTTGTAATACAGAATTAATACTGGTACCTATCACAATAAAGACAATAACCTACAGTTTACCTAGGTCCTCTAGGATGACTGGTTAAGCTTTATATATATTAGAACAGTGAGCCTACAGTTTACTGCGTCAGATTACCGGCAGCACCGTCTAAATAATATTGGTATAATACAGTATTAAAATATTTGAAGTCACATCAATCACATCAAGGTTATACAACAGAGCAGAAATAATATATAATTACCAGTCCGGACGGACAACGTTCCCCCTGGAAGCCTTCCTATGTTTCTCTCTGATATCTCTAAAACCCTAGCTATTTATTATAAAACCGAATATCGCCTGGGGGTACATCGCGGCACCGAATACCTACAAGTGATATTTCCATTGAACCAAGACGACAATTTTCCTTAGATGGCCAGACTTACTAACGCCTAGTCGCCAAATCACGGTCGTAAAAACCGCACTCGCGGAGGTATTACGTAACTACTGGCCACATGGCCCCCGCATCTGCGCTGGGTGTGTATTAGGCACAGCTCGACCACGGTCGCGCGGAGGTATTACGTCACAAGGTGCCCACCTGGGCTTAAGTGCATATTGGAACTGCACACGGCCCTCTAAAACAATTAATATCGCCACTGGCGAAAAGAAATAAGAGCATGTTCCGTCACAATTAGCGACCCCTTAAAATGCTTGTGCCTTCCGACGCCTATGAACAATGGATTAAAAAATAATAATAATAATAATTGTAGTCGTAACAATGTCGGTTTGATTTAAATATATTTTACTGCATACAATATACAACAGGATTGTGAACAAATTATTGAACTTACTAGGCCTTCTTCTAATTACAAATATAATAACAATATCGGCGACTACAACTATTACTAGAATATAAACTTAAAACATTCATAATAAAGTAAATACATAGAAAAGCAAACACACAATAAAAAATGAAAGTGAAAGAGGATATAAATCAATTAGACAGGTCCCTAGGAACCGGCTGGAGGGGGTGGGGCGGGGACCTGTACACCCTCACTTGAAGACGAAAATGTACGGGGAGTTTCGTCCACTTCTATATAACTAAAGACAAAAATCTAGCTTGTGCCACCGCCTCACTATAGATGTCCCCCACCCACCACTCCAGATGTCGTCCCTGTGGGCATTTGTAATAGTAGAAAACTGCATGTGTTAAACAGCACCTCAACTATGGTTTTGTGCAGTCTAAAATAATATTACTGGGAAGAGCGAACCCGCTTCCGCCACCGCATAGTCCACTTCTACTGAATAGCAGCAAAGATTATTTTTAGTGGGTAGGCCTACCTCTATCCTGCAGCAACTGCCACCGGGACTGTTGCAGCAAGTGTGGCTCCCAAACCTGCTGTCGTTGTGTTGGGCCTAGAATGCGTCACTACCGTGCTGTGGTGGTGATGGTGATGACAGCAACATGCGTATCCCATGGCGAACACGCTCGCTGAAACTAAGAAATTAACCGATTGGTGTACGTTTGAATATAGCATTCTTATGAATGAGTGAATGAATGTTTAACAAAATTCCATTACCAAAAAAACAAAAAAAAACCCACATCGATTATTGGGTGTAAAACAAAAGTAAATACTAGTATATGAATGAATTGATGATCAACGTCTTAGATACGTTTTTGTTCTTGACAATGACGTTTACATTTATTTTCAACTTGAATACCATTGATTTTTAAAACTATTCTTTTGCTCGCTAGATACGTTTTTAAAACAACTCGGTGTAATAAGATAAGTGGTATCTAACGGCCACTCTTGTCGTATTTCCAATACAAATTAAGAGTTCTTTTCCCATGTGCGCAGTTTTTAACCAACGGGGCGTAGAACGTGAAAAAAGCACTGTTTTATTTTCAATTCTATGGTTATTAATAATTTCAGAGGCGCCAATTTTGGTAACCGCATCTGCGCCGCATGAAAACCGCGCACATGGAAACCGGTCGTTAGTATTATGGCAGATCAATAACTGTTTCCTGCTGGGATATTCTGTGTCTGTTCTGTATGTTGATAAACAATTTGTTTTATGTTTAAAGTCATTGAATCTAGTTCCCGTGATGCATTCTATTCCTGTTTGGCCACATAAAATGTACCTCGAGCTTATACAAACACTATGGCGACCAAAACGCATTGTATTTGCCATAATATAATAAGTTATGTTATGCGGAAAATTCAATTTAACGATCAAAAGCTATGACAGCCAAAAATATTTTTATACTGCTTAATAACTACTTAACCTAGGTTAGGGGTTGTAAAAATATGACCTCGATTCTGCTGCTATAAATGTAGGATCTATAATACCGTTAAAATGCAAGTCGTAACAAGATGTTAAATGTTTGTAAGACATCACGACTGAAAATAAAATCCTAGCAAATGAAGTTGAGGTTGTCAGGGTTTTTTTGGCGAGAAATATTTTAGATCCGGTTTCAAAAATGTTACATGTGTACCACCCCAGGAGTACAGATTGTTTGAGGTTCAGAAGAGAATCCCCTCTCTCTGGCTTTTTTTTACAGTTGAAATTCAATGAATTAGTGAATATTTAACAACACCCAAGCACGAACAACACATCGGCTATTGGGTGTCAAAGGTATATGCGAACAGTTTTTGATTTAGATCTGGTGTTTTGGTCAAATGCCCCCTTTTGTCCCCATTATAATCTGCCATTATTGAAAAATAGGTAAAAAAAATAAAATGTAAATTGCTGTACACGATTTAAAGATATATACTATATAATATAGGCCTACTCGGAAGTTTGTTTTGTTTAACGACACCATTAGAGCACATTGATTAATTAATCATCGACTTTTGGATGTCAAACATTTAGTAATTCTGACACGTAGTCGTCAGACGTAACCTGCTACATTTTTTTCCTAATGCAGATAGGAAAGCACATACCACGGCCTTTGACCAGTTGTGGTGCACTGGTTGGAACGAGAAAAAACTCAATCAGTTGAATGAATCCACAAAGGTTGTTCGATCCCGGCTTACTCGGATGCAAATATATATACTCAAGTACTTACCAATCAAAAGGGCGATGAAAAATTTCATCTTTACTAAAGACAGCAAATCTTATTAAGATCAGATAGTGAAAATTAATTATTTGAAAAAACTTTACTAGATATAGAGTTGTAATTGTTTGCGGTATTTGTATCTATTAAATATATACAAAACTACGAGGAAATAAAACCACATAAGAGTAAGTGCATCATTTAATGTACACTTCACATCCTGTCCTGGGACACAAAGTTTTTGTTTTCTTACAACACAAAGCTTCGTTTGTTTGTTTTGAAGACTAGTTGAAAGGAAATGCGTTTTAGTGATGAGCATAACGGACATTACTTATCTTTAGTGTATTTCCTCGTCAGTGGGGTTAAACGCATACAAACACATGCACACACACACACACACACACACGCGCGCGCGCACACAGGCATGCATGCATGCACATGCATACACACAAACATGTACACATACATGTATGCATACAAAACAGACATACACAGATGCATGCATGCACACACACACCTACACAAATACAAAACGTACACATATACATATATACACAAAACACACACGCATACACATGCACAACGGGTAGGCATGCACGTACACACGTAATTAGCTATATTTTCAGAGCTGTACTTGTAGTGACCTAAAATAACTCAGGGTTCAGTAAAAAGGTATCAAGACACAGTAACTTTGGGGTAGGCAAATAGGGAACATATTCGTGGGGTTTTTTTTATGGTACAACCAACTCGAAATTCACAAATGTCGACACCTGTTTCCATTTTTAAAAACAAATCAAAGCTACAATAACAAAACCCCTACAAAAATATTAGCAGGTCTAAATCTATAGAACACAATTGTTCTAATAGTGTATCATTGCTAATACTAACAGAAGAAAAAATACTTTGCATATGAAATGCTACTGTAAACGACAAAAGCCTTAACATTTTCAAAATCATATCTACACAAAGTAGAGTTAAAATGAAGTTTTGTCAATATCATGACTGTTACCATGTCAGGAATTTGACCATAAGAAGAACTTCTTCCAAGGCCTTTACAGCGGATGTCCTAATGTTCGCTTCAGTGTAGACATTCGGTGCGTATTAGCCAGTTCTATTAATTACTCCATTATTTGCACAGTATCATTATTATAATACGTGTTACAGTCGTTTCAAGGAATGGTATTTTTAAACATTTCGATCCAATGTTTCCAAATTGGTGTAAAGATTGGATGTAGAGTTTACTTGCACAAATAAATCGAAGTGTTTTAAAGTAATTTGACATTTAATAGTGATTTAACAAGCATATCCAATCGATACGGTGGCATAATTTTTTTTAATTTTATTTACAATGGAGTAAGTAAATATATATATATATTAATATAAACGTATTAGATGAACCGTTATGACCATAAGCGTAAGAGCTCCCAATTTTGTAAGGGGGTGGGGGGGGTGGGGGGGGGGGGGCTGTCTGATGTTCGCCCGAATTATAGTCGAAAAACATGGTGAAAAGGTTTCAGGCCTGCTCTGTGTGCCCGAATATCTTTATCGTCTTTGCCCGAATTTAAGGATTTGATCCAACATTAAGGGGGGGGGGGGGGGGAGAGCAGATGCCCCTGCCCCCTGGTCCTGTCTGTGGAAAGTGCATATAAAAGATATATCAGTCTTGGAGTACTGGTTGAGACGGGGGAGAGGGGGGACCCTATCAGAGAATGGGTCCTCTGAGGTGGTTCGATCCTACGACGCAAGCACCTCATGCGTGCGCTCTACCGACTGATCCAGATCCCGCTTCCTTCTCCGTCAGAGACAACTATAATGAAAATTCAGAATTGTTGCCAACTGCTGAGTAGGCAAAGATTCCCGCTTAAATACAACAATAACTCTATTTTTTTTATTAATTAAATGTTAAAGTCTTTACTTACATCAACCATTTGTTTATAAATAGGGGAGGACGTAGCCAAGTGGTAAAGCGCTCGCTTGATGCGCGGTTGGTTTAGGATCGACCCCCGTCGGTGGCCCCATTGGGCTTTTTCTCGTTCCAGCCAGTGCTCCACAACTGATGTAACAGGGGTCGTGGTATGTACTATCCTGTCTGTGGGATGGTGCATATAAAAGATTCCTTGCTGCTAATCGAAAAAAGTAGCCCATGAAGTGGCGACAGCGGGTTTCGTCATTTCCTTCGTTTATAAATATAAATACAAATTAAAACATCAATACAAATGTGATCATACTCTGCAGGAAGAAACCCGACAGCACTCCCTTTTAACAATGTTTCGGGATTCTGTTGATCGAATGATCATCTAGCTCCCCAACGGAAGAGTATTGGGGTTAATAAGAGTAGCCTGTGTGGGGTTTCTCACCCCCCCCCCCCTCGCTTACTCTGTCTCCCACACGTCGAAATTACCAAGCAGTGACGTAGCCTGTATGTGTGGGTGGGGGTGGGGGGGGGTGAGTAGGGGGCACGAGGGTAATGCCCACCCAATCAAACCTTTTTGTTTACTGTATTGTATTAAACTGTAGTGTGCATTGCCTCCCCCCTCCCCCCCCCCCCCCCCCCACCACCATCAAATCCTGGCTACGCCAATATAACCAAGAGGGGTGGACAGGAATAATAGACCGCGGGGTCAGTGGAAGCCTGTGTTTAAAGTTTATTTTTACTTAACGAGACTACTAGAGCACATTAATTAATCATCTGCTCCTAGGTCTCAAACATTGGTAATTCTGACTTCGTCTCCAGAGGAAACCCGCTACTTCCTTCCATAAGTAAGGGTATTTTTCGTATGCACTTTCCCACAACCAGGATAGCACATACCACATGTTTCGGCATACCAGTCATGGAGTACTGGTTGGGACAAGAAAAGACCCATTGATTCCGATGACTGTGTTCAGAACAGGGTCTGGATGATTAAAGCAAAATGTGTTATCACTTCACCTGGTCCCTTGAGGCCTGACTATTAAAGATACAGATTCTCTGCCAGTGGGCCCATTTGGGCTATTTCCCGTTTCAGCCAGTGCTATGGTGTATGCTATCCTGTCTGTGGAATGATGCATATAAAAGATTCCTCGCTACTAATGGAAAATCTAGTGTTTTCTTCTTTAAATACCAAATGTTTGACATCCAATAGCAAATGATTAATAAATCAATATGCTCTGGTGGTGTCGTTAAACAAATCAAACTTTTTTAAATTACTAATAACATCTATTTAGTAATATGTTAGAACTATTGTGATTTTCATAAATCACAATCACATATATAGTATGTTGGCTTTTTATTTAATATAAAAATGTGGGTTTAAACAAATAAATTTATACAATAAAATTTTTTTATATAACTAATTAAGCACGGTAACGGATTATAATATCTCCTTTTCATAACATGTTGTAACATTTGATCAACCCACTCCTGTTAGAATGTCCCAGTAACCGATTATAATATTAAATTTCAATCCACATAAAGGTGGATTTAGTTAGGTCAGGCCTAAAGAAAAAGAAAAAAAATCGGGTTTGTTCTTTAACGCGTTGGTCCATGTGCCCTCTTTCCTTTAGCCGCTGCTCCCTACCCCCAATATTTCCTGAATCCAACTCTGCGGCCAAGTCATGCCTACCTACTCTAATGATGACGAATTGGACTTTAACAACATTGTCTCTTGCTTATATTTAGTACCAGTATTCCAGTTACCCATGTTCTGGGGTCCCATTTCATGTTCTGTCATCCATTTCATGTTCGGTGATCCCTTCCATAAACCATATATATATATATATATATATATATAGTTAGGTTATGTCTCTGAAAATAAGTTGGGAGGCATAAAAGATGGAACTACATGTCTACACGGATAATTACTATCATGATTCAGACTAGTGTACGGAGTTTCACTTGTATAGCCTTTGTATTCATTGAAGCTGGTAGTCCGCTAACACTTAGCGACAATTGCACTGGTATAGTATTATAACATAGGTAGAAGAAAAACAAATTCCCGAGTCAAACCCTTCAAGGACCAGACTAAAACTTAAAAGTTTGAGACTGACAATCTGTTCATTGATTGTTGTATACATATTATAAGTTAGGTAATAAAACCTAAACTAATATAATTTTAACCATAGTATTAATGCTATTAATATGAGATTAAATAGTAGCAGTGGAGATAGATGGCTAAAGTTAATAGTATTAATATTGTACAAAAACGACATTTGGCGGGTTGTGTACATTTTGAATTAAAACAATGCAAGATAGCATATTGGAGGGAATAGTGTTAAAACCATGTAACAAAAGTTTTCACAACATAATGTAACGTTGAAATCAGAAACACAATTATGACAGTGCTTTCTTTCGCGTTTTTTTTTTTTTTTTTTTTTTTTTTTATCTATGACGTAATCTATGACGACAATAATCTATGACGTCAACTATCTATCTTACTGGTTTGATATTAGAACGGTATACTGGTCGATTCGAAAATGTCAAACTCTCGATCTAGATCTAAAGCCTCACGGTCCAAGGCATCCCAGCCGAAGTCCAGAGGCAAAACGCCAGTTGATGATGAAGGTGCTCCAAATGACGATGTTGAAACCAGTGGTAAAATGCCTTCACCAAAGAAACCATCTATGGTCATGAAAGTAGTAGAGGCCATCAACGCCATCAAGGACAAAAAGGGAACATCTGCTCAGGCAATTCAAAAATACCTTGCCACTACCAGCATGACCAACATTCCGCCGGCACTGCTGAAATGGCATATCAAGAAGGCTCTCACAAAAGGACTAAACGAGGGAATTCTGGTTCGACCAAGAGGTTCGAAAACCTCTGGGGCCTCTGGCCGATTCCATGTCAGTGATGCCAAGGCCGGAAATGAAAGCGGGCGTCAACGAGGTGGATGTAGTAGTGGTCGCTGTGGAAGACGTGCTCCACCTAGACGATCAAAAGGCTGCACCAGGTGTAAACGTCAAAAACGGTCGAAGGGCTGTGGGTCGCGATGTGGAAAACGAAGTGCATCAAAAGGTAGATCGAGTGGTTCGCGATGTGGATCGAAGAAGTGCCAGAGACGCTAAGCCTAGTTAGAGAAAGGACTAAAAGAATGGAAATAGCGGGGACGAAACTGGTGGTTGTTGTTGTTTCACAGCATAGCCTGAAAACATATCACCTATCAAAAACATTTTTAATAGCCAGGGATCAAAGAAATCAAATGGATCAATGGCGAGGAAGAAGAGAACGGGGGGAAAAGGGAATGTTGCAGGGACATATATGTTGGTGGGGTGGGGATTGTGTGTGGATTGTTGGGGGTTTTGTTTGGGGAAGGGGGATTGTTGTTGTTTTTGTTTGTTTTTTGGCTACCTGCTATACATTTCCCGGGTTTTTGTTAAAGATGAAACATATTTTGTATAAAGTGCTTGTGTATGCGAAATAAAATGTTTAGTGTTTACTTGAATTGTTTGTTATTTTTAAACATTTAGTGCATACGTTATTAAAAAACAGAAAAGAAAAGTATTCAAAGCCGGTTGGCGACGAGCCTAGCCCCCAAAGCTACAAGCCTATTTCTCTACATTTTGTGCAATTTTAACCATTCAATTACATACGTTTTGTGTAATTTCGAAGGTTTGTTTTGTTTAACGACACCACTAGAGCACATCGATTAATTAATCATCGGCTATTGGATGTCAAACATTTGGGTAATTCTGACTCGTCATCAGAGGAAACCCGCTACCCGCTATTTTTTTTTCTAATGCAGCAAGGGATCTTTTATATGCATTTTCCAACAGACAGGAAAATACATACCACAGCCTTTGTCCAGTTGTGTAGGAACGAGAAAACCCCCAATAATTTCGAAGGAGTCCGTGCATGAAGCCATGACTCCGAAGCACCAGTATTTCAGGAATTGTTTTGTTTTGTTTGGCTGTTCAAATGCAGAAAAATATTTTATTTCTATTCTCGTATATACTATGGCCGATCTAGAAAATCCATTTCGGCGGAATATCAAGGAAGTTTGCGGGAGGTTTGGAGGGGGGGGGGGGGGGGGGGGCATAAAAAAAATGAAAATTAATATATAATAAAATTATAACTCGCAAATTTAAGGGCATCACAATGGTTCAAAGGCCGTGGTATGTGCTTTCCTCTCTGTGGGAAAGTGCATATAAAAGATCCATTGCTGTTAATGAAAAAATTTAGCGGGTTTCCTCTGATGACTACGTGTCAGAAGTACTAAATTGTTTACTTCCAATAGCCGATGATTAATTAGTGGTGTCGTTCAACAAAACAAACATTAAATCACCAACTTAAATCCCTTAGATGACAATAGTAACATATGAGGTTAGATGACAATAGTAACATATGAGGCTAAAACTCATACCTGTAACGTATCGATTGACATATACACCACGAATATAAATACTACCACCCCTCACCCTTAAAGTAAATCGGAACAAAATGGCATTAAGCTGATCATTTCAGAGATAACGGGTAGCGTCTATGACCACCCTAGTTCTGCACACAGTTTGAGTACTTTGTTTTACAGGTACCCCATACATGTTTCAAGAACAAGGCTACTTGACACAGTGGTCTAATAGAATTAAATTACATACATGAAACTCATTTTTTTTGTTACACATTTGTTACCAGTGACAAGACTTGTGGTATTAACTACTCTATCAAAAGTCGATGCACCGCGAACTTTGAACTTTATTTGGTTTAGTACTACCTAGAGGACACCAGAACTAATATAATACACGGCTGATACCGAATATGGTCAAAGACCAAAAAAAAGTAAAGTTTGTTTTATTTAACGACGCCACTAGAGCACATTGATTTTTTATTTTATCATCGGCTATTGGACGTCAAATATATGGTCTTTCTGACACTGTTTTTTTTAGAGGAAACCCGCTGTCGCCACATAGGCTACTCTTTTACGACAGGCAGCAAGGGGTCTTTTATTTGCGCTTCCCACGGGCAGGATAGCACAAACCATAGCCTTTGTTGAACCAGTTATGGATCACTGGTTGGTGCAAGTGGTTTACACCTACCCATTGAGCCTTGCAGAGCACTCACTCAGGATTTGGAGTCGGTATCTGGATTAAAAATCCCATGCCTCGACTGGGATCCGAACCCAGTACTTACCAGCCTGTAGACCGATGCCTAACCACGACGCCGTCGAGGTCGGTAGGTCATAGACAAAGACTGATATGAAATAGCTTTCGTGCGTAGATGGTCTATAACTTGAATTAGTCTTTATTTGATTGTTGTAATATTTTAAGTCGGCCAATCGAAATGTTGTCCGCAGTTAGTAACAAAGTTTGTTTTGATTAACGACACCACTAGAGCACACTGATTTATTGATCATATGCTACATTTTATAGGGATATTTTATATGCACATCCCACAGACAGAATAACGCGTACGTCTTTTGATATATTAGTCATGGTGCACTGGCTGGAACAAGAAATATCCCAAATGGGCCCACTGACGGGCATCGATTCAAGACCGACCGCGCATCAAGCGAGCTCTTTACCACTGGGCTACGTCCCGCCCCTCAGTTAGTAACAAGTCATCTGTCAGATTAAAGTCCTGCCACTGTATCCACTTGTATCCGTGTTTCGTATATAAATAATGGTCAACATTTGTGCCATCGGCCTAAAGCTGGTAGGTAGGGGGTTTTCCTTCCCGTACCGGCTTCCATCTAGCGCCATTTTAACGACTCAACGGGTATGTATAAGACCACCACGCCGACTTCTCTCTCTCACCAACCACTAACAACTAACAACTAACCCACTGTCCTGGACAGACAGCCCAGACAGCTGAGGTGTGCGCTCAGCACAGCGTGCTTCAGTCTTAATTGGAGAAAAGCACGAAAATTACCATAAATGAATGAATTAATTAACATTATCTTTGTCCTATATCAATAAGAAACAAAACAATACATTATATGAAGAAAGTATTTTTATTCATAAAAATGTCCAATAATTAATACCAGCACCTTGTGATATACATGTAGATATTAGTCAAGCGCCGATGTACTATCGACTGTGAAATATACTTGTCAAGAATATTCATCGTAGAACATATTTACACAGTGGAATAACATCGGTTGTGAAAGTCGAAGTTCTGAATCGGCGACGGAATTACATTCAACCTGAATATAAATATAGAAATGCAATTAAATAACAGTTTCATTTTCATATAGATAATACGAATATTTCAGTAATGATGAATGTAAGTCTAAAAGTCAAATCTGTTTATTATATTTGAGTTTCAACAAATATTTTGTGTATGTGTGTGCATGGATATTGAATAGAAAGACGTATGGACTCGCAACAAATATATTTTGTGTATGTGTGTGCATGGATATTGAATAGAAAGACGTATGGACTCGCAACAAAAATATTTTAAAGAACGAATGAATTAATGAATGGAGGAATGAATGAATAGATCGATGAATGAACGAATGAATGGTCTTAATGTGTATTTAATACTTACGTCTTGCCTATCCAAGTGTTATAACTTTTTCTCTGCTGGGCAGCCACTCTAGCCAGCAACCAGCACTGGTTTGAGAACGGGAACCAGTTTGATTTTGTGAGTATGTGACGACTTATGACTACAGCAACAATGTCCGTTCGCCATTGACACGATAGCTGCAACTAAAATTTAAAATATTTATATAAAACTTACCAACCAATATTTATTCTAAGTCTCTGCCACATCTTTTTTCATACTGCCATTTTAAAATGATTCTAAAAAAACTGATATAAAATGTCCCTCAATACACTACGACTACGATAAAACAAATATAATAGGTGTTGAGTTTGAACCCCAATACCAAGTCTAAAACAGAGTTAGTGTACAATTGAGTGGGGAGGTATAAAGCCAATATACTGATTTTCACTAACCATTAACCACTGTCCTTGAAAGTCAAACAATTGAAGTGTGTGCTTGATTCGAAATTCAATGGATATATAAACGTGAATTTGAAAATAAAATGAATAAATGAAATATTTTTCAGCATTATTCTCTGAATTTTGCTTTAATTCTTTTACATAATTTTTTTTTTTTTTTTTTTTTTTTGGTTAAAAAGAAAGAAAAAAGAACATTTAATAACAGTAATCCAAAACTTACATAGAAATACACAAGCGACGATAAATTTCCATTCCATTTTTCTTGTGGTATAATGCTGCTGAACTTGAAGATTACCTGTTACACCTTCGACTGTTTTGAAAAATGTTTACCGGTGTAAATGGTTTTATAGTAGTTGAAACAGGAAGCATTTCCTGTGTTTATTCATTACACCCGAGTATCGATATAGGCACTAATTAACTATATACAATGCATTTTAAAGTAAATTGTTATTTGATGTAAATTTTTCATTTGAAGTTACTTTAGTCACATAACGACGGGGATGAGCTATTAACAGGAAAGCATGCAAATTGTTCTTAGTTCTGCTGGGATGACCAGACGACGTTTTCGCGAAACCAAATTTTATTCTTTGATCTTGTGTGATGCTTCTGTTTAGATTTGTTTTACACCCTGTGGAGTTTTTAAAAAGAAACCATCGTCTGCGGTTTTTGAAAACGGCTAATTACATCAAAGACGTGGTTTGCCTTTTCTCGCTGCAGGTATTAGCCCAATGATTGAACATTAAGCGTAATGTACAAACAGCATGCAAGCCAAACAATTCAATGTTTCTCTCCTACAACCCAGCATGGGACTGGATAATCCATACAACATTCATGGAATAGACTTTTCTGAGGTTACAATTTACTAACCTCTTAAACCACAGTGTGCATCATATAGTCATACGAAGATTTGTTTTAAACTTCTTCCACACGGGGCAGGGGTAGCAAAAAGTTGATACAATTCTATCACTATTGCAGGCACGGCGGAGGCCCCCATTAATTTTGAATAAACAAAAATATGAATAGTAGTAAATCTTAAGGTAGAGATGAATTTTACTTGTAGAATGCAGGAAATTGCATTTCAGAACATCTAGTTTTCAAAATTTACGGGGGAGTTAACCCCCGAATCCTTAGAACCTTACTTTGCACCCTCAATCTCAGTCAGCTCCCCCACCCCCCCCACCCCACCCCACCCCCTCCACGAATGTCTACTTGCTACCGCCGTGTCTGTATTGCCCGATTTTCATTATGAAAATGTTTTAAATACACATGTATATGTATATATTTTCGGCAGTTTAAGTTAAAACAGATCTACGCGCACGTACAACGAACCAAAATCTTGTGGGATTAGGCTTAGTTATTTTTCACAGACATTAATTATAACAACTGGAATCTGGGCAACCAATGCGAAATATTAACAGCGGGAACAGACAAGCTTTTAAGGATGCAGTTGTGTTTGCTTTTTAACTAACAGAATTCCGACACCGGAAGATAGTACCTTTAATATATGAAATTTGTTTAAAGCATCCATGTCGGCCTTCGTGTGTGGCGGGGGGAGTTCATTAAAGACGGAACAGACGATTTGTTTCTCATAATTACAATAATGTGTTTATTTTTGCACCAATGCACTCAGGTTTCATTTAATGTTCCAAACACCCAGAGCCCCACGTTGATATCAATACGCTTTGAACACAGCGCCGCAGTAAAAAGAACAATGTTCAGAAATGGCCAAAACTCATCACATAATGGTGGAATTTTCCTGGGCCATAATTTCCGACGTCAACTAGGCGCACCTGCCGAAATGACAATGGTTTTATGACAAGAGTGCTCTGTTTGCACAGCGTTTGATGTCGTCACGGGGATGTCCGGGGCGTGTGGGTTTAGTGTTGGTTTTCTGGCCCTGTTATTATATCGGTGTTTTACTGCCGGACTTTGTTCTGGATAAACCACACGCGTACATGGAAGTACCCTCACCCGATCCGTTATGACATGTATGATGTTTACTGGGATAGGATGTGTTATTGATATAGTACCACAACTATTCCGGTATGGGTTAGTGTTAGTATAAACTGAGTACTATACCGGTATGTGACAACTAATAATAGTAATAATAATAATACTTCTTAAAAGATTTTTCAATTGCAATTTTCAACAAAAACAAATATTTTTCAAAAATTTATTTTATAGTTTACGTATAATTCTTCTTGCATTACTAAGAAAATTTACACCACACCCACTCACCCACCTCAAAAAGGGTATGTTAAAAAAAAAATCCATCCAAAACGAAACTAACAAAAAGATCATGAATTCCTGAATGGAAAGCTGAACATATTTTAAAGACATATTTTAAAACTTTAAAGACGAATTACATTTGTACTTACACTTGGATATGCAATGCTGATGACAGGCCCAGGTGGGCTAACCCAGTACAAAACATAAAATTGTGAGAAAAGAACATCAAAAATGGGAGGGAGGGAGAGAGAGAGAGAGAGAGAGAGAGAGAGAGAGAGAGAGAGAGAGAGAGAGAGAGAGAGAGAGAGAGAGAGAGAGAGAGAGAGAGAAAGGGAGAGAGAACGAGGGAGGGAGGGAGAGAGGGAGGGAGATAGAGAGAGCGCGAGGGAGGGAGGAAGGAAGAGAGAGAGAGAGAGAGAGAGAGAGAGAGAGAGAGAGAGACAGACAGACAGACAGACAGACAGACAGAGTAGTTTGTGCACTTACATTAATTATTTGTACTAGTATATTGATGCTTCTTCCTATCCCACACCAAAATTCTGTCCAACATGTCTGATATTGCAAATATTACAAAAGTGAATGAAAAAAAAGTGAACCATATAAAAATAGGGGGTTCTTTCGTCATTCTTCTTCTTTTTTTTTCTTGTTTCTTTTTTATACTTTAAAATTAAAATAAATGAAATACTTGATTATCGACTATTTATTTTGTCCTTGTTTTCAGGATTATGCTTAAAATATATATATTTTTTTTTTTTTTTTTTTTTTTCCCATTCGATTTGAAGAACTGGTTTTGTTAATTATGCCAGTAATTAACAACCAATACATCTATATTTAACCGTACTTGAGTGTGTGTACCAAATAACTCTTGTGACAAATCTACGAAATATTTCACCCCGCCATATGACAGATATCTACGTATCTTATTTTCACATTAAACTGCGTGAATCGTGCTGTGTGTGTTTACCATGATGTCGCCGTGATGTAACCCGATATCAGCTGTGTGGAGAGGGGTCGTGTCTAACGAGTGTTTAATGACCCGGGTGCCGTAAATCTTCTTGTAATTAGTCGGACAGTCCCTAACCGCAGATTTACCTGTATTTATCTATTCGGTTGACTTTGCCCGACATCACACCCAGGCATTTCCTGTCTCTGGTATGCAGACAATACCACCTGTCGTATTCGCATTACATATATACAGTTGCACCTTTATATACAGACCACCCAAAGGGACACACTAAATATGGCCAGTAAAACAAGGTCGCCTTTATACGGAGTTAAATGCCTATTACTTTAGTATGGAAGGAACATAACAAAAGATACAGGAATGTTTGTTTAACAACATCTCAGTACATTGTTTTTAAAACTACGGATATTAATTAATGTTGTCTATCTAATATACTGATTGTAAAATTCGCTTTTGCCATATAGGCTACCCCTTCACATTATTCAATAGACAGACAACACATATCACGGCGTGTGATATACTAGTCGTGGGGCACTGGCTGGAACACAGCAGGAAAGTAACCAACATTTGTCTTGGGAATACATTAGTCAAACGTGTTTATAAAAGAGACCCAACAGATTACTAATGGTGCCCTTTATGAGTAGATGCCTATTACATGGCGATAAACTAATACATGTATAATACGGAATTAAAGGGACATTCCTGAGTTTGCTGCACGTTTTTAAGATGTTATCGACTAACAGAGAATTTTTAACGATTGTAATTACATATCAAATATATTTTTCTGCATAAAATATTAGCTGTATATTAAACGTGTTTCGGGTCGTTCTAATATTTGTAATAGGTTAAATTTCATTTTATTTCCTAAAAAAAATTTGAACAGAGAATCCAGTTTAGGCTTCTTACAAATATTAAGACGACCAGAAACATATTGAATATACAAACACTGATATTCTAAACAACAAAATACATTTAATATGTGAGTTTACTCGTAGGAATATTTTATTAGTCGGAAACATCTTATAATGCAGCAAACTCGGGAATGTCCCTTTAACATGTACATGTATTAAATTGAAGTAACCCGTGGTAAATCTGACCGAATTTACCTGATGTTAAAATATCTTGATTTTTGTCTATTGTTAACTTGTTCATATTGTTTAATTAAACAGAATACTTACGGTATATAAATTTATCTTAAGTTTTTCTCATAATGTTTCTATAATTTAATATATTACTATAGATTAAAAAGACACAAAAAACTTCCAAATAGTAATTTTTAAAAATAAAACAATATTTTATTAGTTATCTGACAGCGTAATTTAGAGTTCTGCGTGGTTTAGAGTACTGACTGGTTTAGAGTACTGACTAGGGGGAAAATCCATTGAAATTATTCATCATGTGTAGGAAGCGGTTGTTTCCCTTTAAACGTGAAGACTTCGACTATTTTTCTTGTTCGTGATTCTTTTTCTTCTTCTCTTCTTCTTCCTCCTCGTTTTCTTCCCCTCTCTCCTCTTTTTCTTCTTATAACCGTGTTAGGTGATTTGAAGCGTCCACTTTTCTAGTCGACTGCGGCGAATTATCTGAATTTCAGTTTTTATTCCCGTCATCACCACCAGTTAAAAATGTGTTTAAAGGAAAAGTCCTGAGTTTTTCACCACTATAAGATGTTTCCGACTATTAAAGGGACTTTGGCTACTAAAATGACATATGAAGGTAGGCGCAAAATGCGATATATCCATTTTTCATTTTCAGTAAAAGTGATTTTTTTAATTGGCGTATATCGCGTTTTGATTAAAAAAACGGGATTTACCCAATACAATTTCATAAGGATCAATCACGTTTTGCAGCAAAACAGCGGGCCTACGATTAGCCCTTACGGACATACAATAATGGCTTTAACTAAAAACTAGAACGAAAATGGTTTATATCGCGTTTTGCGCCTGAACTCTTCATATTTTCATGTTTAGAATACTAATGTCTGTATATTCTATGTGCTTGCGGCCGTGTGCAGAAGTCGTTTTTCATTTTACTTTGTATTATACATTTTTTATATAACATTTATCAACAAAGGACATTATTAATAATTGATCCAACAATACCGGCCTCGGTGGTGTCGTGGTTAGGCCATCGGTCTACAGGCTGGTAGGTACTGGGTTCGGATCCCAGTCGAGGCATGTGATTTTTAATCCAGATACCGACTCCAAACTCTGAGTGAGTGCCCCGCAAGGCTCAATGGGTAGGTGTAAACCACTTGTACCGACCAGTGATCCATAACTGATTCAACAAAGGCCATGGTTTGTACTATCCTGCCTGTAGGAAGCGCAAATAAAAGATCCCTTGCTGCTAATCGGAAAGAGTAGCCCATGTAGTGGCAACAGCGGGTTTCCTCTCACAATCTGTGTGGTCCTTGACCATATGTCTGACGCCATATAACCGTAAATAAATTTTCATGTAAATTATAAGAGATTATTCCACATTTAAGAAATGGGATGCATTATATCAGTCATAATTATTCTCAAATTTCACATTCTCATCCCTTTGATTATAAGAGTTTACTTGACGAAGAAGTTGAACTGATCGACCCGAAACCTGTAAGGGCATGGGCTGCACTTGTACGCCGTGATAATGACTGGAAACATGTACCTCGGCTCTCGTACACACCCTGGCAATCGCAAACATGATCGCATTTCTTGCATTGGTACATTTGTATTGGTGATCACGTCCAACGAATTCCTGGCCTGAAATGGATTGATGACTTGGTTGGATCATACTAGTAGTTTTTAGGGGCGGGACGTAGCCCAGTGGTAAAGCGCTCGCTTGATGCGCGGTCGGTTTGGGGGTTGATCCCCGTTGGTGGGTCCATTGGACTATTTCTCGTTCCAGCCAGTACACTGCGACTGGTATATCAAAGGCGTGGGATACTTGCATCAGTCATATATTACATATGATTGATCCAAAGCGGGAAATTAGGGCGCCAAAATTTCAGTACAAATAATGTAACTTTCTTTTTTAAAAATTAAAAAATAATGTGGGGCAGATACATACATCTTTACTAAATAAGCAGATGGCTGACAGAGGGTACCGCTAAATACGACCTTAATGACATAAGCGTACGAGACAGGGGTGGAACAAAACTTCAAATTCGGCCAAAAATCATATGGATATTCGGGCACAATGTGCTAACCTGAGACCTTTTTTACCATGTATACTAAAACGCAAAAGAAACGCAGGTTCTCATTAAATTGGATATAAAATATTAAAAAAACAAAACGAAATGAAGATTTCAACATTTAATTTGGAGCTACACCAATTCGGCACACATTGGTGTTGGAAATTTTTGATTGAATTCCTTTTTGGCTATTGTTTCATGTCATAAAGTAGGGTGGGGGTCCATGTTAAAAATGTGAAAGAGACGACCTGTAGCATTGTCAAAGTCAGTATCGCGTGTGACCACCCTGGGCATTCAAACAGGCAGTGCAACGTCTCCTCATTGAGTTGACAAGCCGTTGAAAGAATGCCTGAGGGAGTGAGTTCCATTCATGGACCAATGCTGCCTCCAGCGCCTGCATATTCTGAGGTTGTCCGCGAGCCTGAAGGCGACGTCCGATTTCATCCCAGACGTGTTCGATAGGCGCCATGTCCGGTGATAAGGCTGGCCACGGCAACGTTGGGATGTTGTGCTGAGCCAGCAACGCCTGTGTTGCCCTGGCAGTGTGCGGCCTGGCATTGTCTTGCTGCAGCAAGCGCACACGTGGGTGAGCGGCAAAGAAGGGAACGACGTGATTGTTGATGACGTCATTTTGGTACACGGCGGCATTAACGCGTTGTCTGAACACATGAAGTTGTGTTCTGTGGTTGAATGAGAACCCACCCCACACCATCACACTACCCCCGCCCCATCGGTCGGCCTGCAGAACGCAGCAGTCGGAGTAACGTTCATGTCGACGTCGCCATACTCGGATTCGGCCATCAGCGTTGGAAACATTGTAACGGCTCTCATCAGTAAACAGAACTTGTTGCCACTGGCCACGTCGCCATCTTTGATGTTGTTGCGCCCACTGTTGACGTTGTTGGCGGTGCCGAGGGGTCAATATTGGTCCCACATAAGGACGGCGGTTACGGAGTCCTGCTGCCCTCAGACGGCGTCGGACGGTATCGGCGGACACTGGACCACGTGGACCACGCACCTGGTGAGCGGTGTTAGCTGCTGGCAGCATCCGATTCCTAAGGTGGGTCACCCGGATGTACCGGTCTAGGGCTGCGGTTGTCACCCTCGGGCGGCCGGTGCGTGGTCGATCGTTCACAGATCCAGTGATTTGGTGACGTTGAGAAAGGCGTGCGATTGTCGAAACATGACATCCCAATTGTCTGGCTACAGCAGTACGGGTCTGTCCGGCTTGCAACATCCCGATGGCCATCCCTCGCTGGAGTTGCGTCAGTCGCGGCATTTTTAAAATGTGATTCTGTTGTCTGTCACTACTCAAATTGAATTTATGCGATTAAATCCAGGTGTGTAGGCTTTATAAGCATTTCAATGAGTGTGTTTGCACTGGATTCATGATACGGATGATCCAGCACGTGCAAACAACGTGTTTTGAGAATTCGTGACGTCACACAGGTAATGAAATTGACACGCAGGTGGGACTGCGGTGTGGGTGTGTGCCATGTCATTTAACACAGTTGAGGTTCAATTCCACCAAAGATACTGCTTTACAAAGTGCAATTCTTTCGCATTTTCAGGACCTGCGTTTCTTTTGCGTTTTAGTATATTTCCATCAACCTACCGTCAAAATTAGTTGTAACCTATGTAAAAATGTGTAGTGGTCGTTTACAACCTATAAAGCTGTTTGGTAGTAATGCTAATATGAATAAAAAATTTAATTTAAATCTATATTCGGGCATTTTCGTTTAATTCAGGCAAAGGCCAACCTGCCCCCCCTCCCATAAATGGGTGCCCGTACGACTATGTTCAACGACTCCGTATAGTGCTACCAGCGTCAGATGACAATGCAATGCTACAAGTCCATTTTCAACTCGGGTTTCGCAGATTCACTTAAAAAAATATTTACTTTTTTTCAGCGAGAGGGAAACTGTTAAGTGATTGACTATTACAAGAAATACATTCCAAACGAAGACCGAAATTGAATTAACTGGTGGTAAAGACTTTCGAGACGAACTTGTTTGATCATGCCTGGACACACGTGTCAATTGAAAGATAGCGTGGATGAAAGTTTGGTCAACGAAGTTAAACGCGAAAGTAAATTTGCTAAGGAGATAACCAAATCGACTTCAGCTCGGATCTGCAAGTATAGACCCTTTGACGCCTTGTTGGCCTGTTAAACAAATTTCGTTAATTTCTTCTAATCGGATTTTTGATCATTTTATATAAAGAACTTCATATACTACTTCTTTTTCGCCCCATTTTTTTTTTTTTTTTTTTTTTTTTTTTTTTTTTTTTTAATTAAACAAGAAAGGAAATAATTGTTTACGATACATCAGCTAACCTTGTTCTATGTGCGTGTATGTGTGAAGAACAGAGGGGGCGATTAACGAGATTAACCTTACTGAGCAGCGAAGAGCAGAGGTGAGCCGGAATAGAGATTGCAAGAAAATTAATGTTTGTTATATCTCAGTAAAAATTGGATGGTACATTCAAGATCTGTCCGAAGATCTTTTACCAGCTGTATGTGATTCATTCTCACCTGACCCATGTGTGTGTGCCAGAACTGTTCTGTCTGTTACCGGACAAGAAGGGATCAACGTATCTACGACTGGTGAACTTGCTTAAGGCGAAAGCTACTGGGATGAACTTGATCGTGGATTTTGAAATCGCAGTGCACAATGTGATTCGTGATTTGATGCCATCTACACATCTGAAGGGATGCCTATTCCACTTCGGCCAAGCCTTGTTTCGGAATCTTCAAGGATTGGGCCTCTCCCCTGCTTACAGGTCCAGTGAGGAAGTACGCAAGTGGTTCCGTATGTTTGTTGGACTAGCGTTTCTTCCAGTGCCTCGTGTTGTGGATGGTTACAACAGCAGGTTGGCCAAGAGAGCAGTGAAATCACACCTGAACATATACGAGCTGATTCTCCTGTTCAAGTCAGAGAATGCCAACAAGGAAGCCCATCTGCTGCAGCTGGAAGGTGGACAGAAACCAAGGAAGTCCCACCGCACCGAAGAAGACAAGCACAAGCTCTTCCAGCTGGGATTGGAGTACGTCACGTGTACCCGGGACACGGCTTCCTACTTGTCAGCTTGCGGTGGAGTGCTTTCTGGGACAGTTCGTGTGTAAAGTGTGACTGAATGTGCTTTCAAATTGTGGACAAAATACTGTTTAACATAAGTACATAATAAATATATTGTCGTAATTAATTGCCTTTGTTATTGCTTTGATCACCGATCAATAGTCAACCGTCAATGGTACGATTAATCGTCAATGGTACCGGGAACACCAGCTAAGGTGATGGGCCATCAATTAAGGTGATGGGCCATCAATTAAGGTGATGGGCCATCAATTAAGGTGACGGAACACCAATTAGTAAGGGTGAGCAATAAACTGCCAGAAATGGAACAACTGGCGTGTCCAATTAAGAGGTGTTATAATCTCACTGCCATATTCGGGAATGCCAGAATCGGGAATAAACCGATAGTTCATCTACACTGTTATTGATAAAAAAAGAAGAAGAGAATATTGGTTTTAAAAGAACTGTCCTGGATAGGGCGAGAGAACGCCTTGGCTAGTCTAACATTTGGTTATTTCAATCTTTGGTCAATAGACGGAGAAAACCCGTTGTCCCACATAGGTTATTCCTATCGAAAAGTAGCCAGGGATGTTTTATATTAAAAACATGTTTCAAAAGTAACTTGTGCAATAAGGTTCAAGTTTTTTTTCATTAAAAAAATCAAAATTTATAGATGTTTTGTTTTAAAATTATCTTTAGGTCCTATAAACAACATTAAATACTTACCTTTATCATATTCACACAAAGTTAATGAAATTTTAGAGAAATTATTTTTTAGTGCAATTTGGATTTCTTCTTAGAAAAACACTGGACAAATTAAAGATGGCTGCCAGGCCGTATGACATCAGCTTTGAAACAAAACCCGAGAACATAATGACTTACTGATTATTAAAAAATAATTCTGTGTGAAAATATAAATATAACAGGACATTTTGTTTTTACCTCTAAGGTAAAAAAATTCTTGGACATATTTAATTTACCATCGATTTTTTTTTTAATACATTGTATTAATTTAATATGACACTAATGGAAAAATTAATTAAAGTCAAGACCCCTGGACATTTGTCCGAAGTGCGACCCCGTAAACAGGTACAGGCTGTCGTCGCATACCGACAACACGAGAACACCACACCTTAGCAGATTACACGATAAACACGGTTATTTGTACACCACGATAACAGGTCAAACTAAGTGCAACTGATGGCCGATCGTACAGGTGATAATATAAGATAAGTTTACAATTAAAGGTTACAATCACACACTGCTGCCGACAACAATGCTAGTGGTTCTTTCAGCGGAAACATCGCCAGCTGTCCTCCCGCAAACTCAAACCAATAACCAACGATACCGTGTACTACTACAAGTGTACACGGAGCAGATTGTTTATCATAGTAGGAATTAAATAGATGTTAAATTGTTTTAAACCTAAATCTAATCAGGTGTCATGTCTGGACACAGCCGAGGCAAGTGTGAATTCAAATTTTCCACATCCTCGGTTAGAGTTTGACGACTCTGTGCATTTATTTGTAATGTTTTACACCTTGTTAAAATGTCGACTCACAAATTTAATCAATAATTGCAACATTTGCCGTCTGATCATTTAAAGTTGAAGTTTGGCAACTAAAGTTAAAACAAACAAAAAATGTCTTTATCAACTGAATTATTTAGGAGATAACCATATGGAGTTTTTAAAGTTGCGGGTGTTATTGTCATTTTGATCCCGCAAATGTCAATTTTTGCAGGATACTGTCAAAGAACTTTGTTAAAAGTTTTTTTAAATGTTCTTTTACTTTTCAATCCTTTTAATTGATGGTTTGCCAGGTGAGCCTTTCAACGGCACAGATCTATTCCCATTAATATGACCCCAAGGCGAGGTCAGTTTCATTTGAATCTTAGTTAAAATCTTTTAAAAATGCTTTTAACTCAGAATTCTTCTGAAGAATGGCTTTCATATGTCGTACGATCATTCAACAGATGATATTCTTGTAGCTGCACATCTATCATGCCCATGGATTTGATTTAATACAACTTGCATAAGAATTATACGAAAGGAAAGAGAGGGATAGTAAAAGAAAGAAATAATGAAAGCCTTTTATTTGTATTAATACAAGTTGGTTCTTGTTTGATATATTAAACAACGTAAACACAGTCTCGTCTTGTTAACCCAAAGCAACAACTATTTAATGAAATGTTTGTATATCGACCACCGTTTATCAAATTTGGTCCAGTCACAATTGCGAAATGCAAGTAACGTTTCAGAATTGTAATTAAATATTATTATTATTTTTAAACGATTGTACTACAAACCTTGTATACTTCATCCTGTGTGTATACTGCTTTGCGAGTAATATAATAACATTTAATGTATCATCTGCCCTATGATTATCATGTACTAAAATATTATATATATAACTGTAAAATGAAGATGCCTTACGTGAAGAGTACGTTATCTTTTTTAGCATAGCAATTCTGATTTAATATATTTTGACTTCCAAGTTAGGTCGCATTACTGAAGCACGGAGAGCGAGACATTTATTAAAACTGTAGCTGTGATCATTAAAAAAAAAAAAAACCAAAAAATGCCATTTGCTTTTAATTTCAAGTGGTACAAAATTGAATAACGTTATACCAGTTAACTTGATAAATTCAATTACGTAGTTGTAGAAACATTTAAAAGAATGATTGAGAGAAGGAAAAAGGCAAGAGGAAAATGGAAATGATATTTATGTAAGGGGTGAACTGAGAAAAGACAACACATAAGAATATACTGAATCAAAATTATTTCTATTCCTCTTCAGTTTCGTCCCAGAGCTCACGAGAGATTACCAAATGTACTCGCTCCCTACATTGATTGAGTAACAACGAGTTTGAATCTATTTGGCTTGTCAGTGTGGCGGCATCTTGTCCAAGACTGCAAGGCCATTGAGTAGTCATCGAACCAGCTGTACCCAGACGGAACAAAACGAACGTCAAAATGACATTCGTCAATAGTCGGTCGTGAATATGCACCAAATTGTATTATATTAAACAGTCCACTAATGCACGCGGAGTTCGCCACAGTTTAATTTGTTGCGCTGCACTTTAGTAATTTATACACTTCTCAAATTGAGATCCGGACGAAGCTTTTCTTTGAGGATCGTCTGGTTTTCAAGCCGTCTGCTGGTAGCTGTGCTTTATAATAAGTCTACAAGTTAATACCGGCGCAGTGGTTAGAATAACTGGTACAAGGCTAATAGGTTCTGAGTTCGTATCTTTGGACAAGCTACGGAGTATCATGGTGATTGCACCACTTTACTATACTCTGTTCACAAACCATATACATATATACAAACCCATACTCCACTGTTTAACATCCAATACCGGTGATTATTAACTAATCAATGTGTTTTAGTGGTGTCGTTAAATAAACCCCTGCGCGTGCTGTAACCTCACCGTGGTGCAGGGGTGTAACATTCTCTTTGAGAATGGCCAATACAGCACACATTGAGTAAAAGTCCGTATCTATCTGTGATATTTGTGTTTTTGCACGGTTCTTTACACAGTGTTTTTGTTTAACTGTTGAATTTTTATTATTGATGTTGATCATGACTTTAGATTTGCATTTACCATAGTTTGACACACAATAGCCGATGTATTTTTCGTGCTGGGGTGTCGTTAAACATGTCGTTAAACATCGCGTCGCATCCAATATGAATATGAGTCCAGATGGCCATTTCTCGCTCCAGCCAGTGCACCACGACTGGTACACCAAAGGCCGTGGTATATGCTATGGGATGGTGTATATAAAAGATCCCTTGCTGCTAATCGAAAAGAGTAGCCCATGAAGTGGCGACAGCGGGCTCCCTCCTTCAATATCTGTGTGGTCCTTAACCATATGTCCGACGCCATATAATCGTAGATAAAATGTGTTGAGTGCGTCGTTAAAAATAAACCATTTCCTTCTTCTTCCAATATGAATAAGATAAATTCGAAACATCCAGTCTTCAACCGTCCTTCCCACAAACAAACAAACAAACAACCCATACAAAAAATCGTCACATTAGGAGTTAGCTCAAGTTGGTGGGTCATATCATATTTAAGGGTCTCCTTTTTGTCCAATTCGTATCACTCTGTTTATTGCAAATGATTTTAAACCTAAAACAAGGACTCCAACTTGTGTAATTTACAAACTATTCTTAGACCCAGTGCTGTGTATATACAGCTTTTTTGGTATCTAGAATCTTCAGACATTTTAAAATGATTTGTAATCGACGGGACAAAACGGAGACCCTTATGGTCCTGTTACCTTAGACAGTGCCGGATTTATAAGGGAGCAAAGGGGCAATTGCCCCGGGGCCCCCTGCCAGCGCCCCCCCCCCCAGACTAAGGACTTATTACATATGGCAGAAATGAAAATGCTACAAAACTTTACGGTGTCCAGAAATGAATAGGTTATAGAGGTATTCATATTCTAAGCAAGAAAATGTAAGTAAATTGTAAGTTTAATAATTAAAATATATTATTTGCCGAAAGCTTTTTTTAAAATGATTACAAACTCAGGATAGTCTGCTTCCCCCAGCGGTCTAGGATCAATCCTCGTCGATGGGACAATTGGGCTATTTCTCGTTCCAGCCAGGGCATCACGACTGGTATATCAAAGGCCGTGGTATGTGCTATCCCGTCTGTGCATATAAAAGATCACTTGCTACTGATGGAAAAATGTAGCGGGTTTCATCTTTTAAGACTATATGTCAAAATTACCAATTGTTTAACATCCAATAAATCAATGTGCTTTAGTGGTGTCGTTAAATAAAACAAACTTTATGTGTACATTAATGTCATATGTTTTAAAGACATGCCAAAGACAGGCATCAACCACACCAAATTGTCCTTTCCCTAACCCTTTGCCGATCTTTAATAACTATTCACAACTAATCGTTGATGTCCTCTTTCGCGTATCCATAATATAATACACCATCGTCTCGGTGCGAACGTAAACTTACAATTTAATTAACATTCCGTAATTCACCACGCTGATTAACTATTCATTGGGACGGCACAAGTCAAGAAGGAAAACAAAAAAGTGCAAGCGATGTGGAGGAAGAAGATTCGAGGGGCATATAAAAAAAATTCCATTATACACCAATTATGCGGTAATTGAGATTACGGCCCAAGCGGTGCTCTCCGGAGAGGCCGGTCTAATCGAGTAGCGTCTATTCTCAGTCTATCTCTCCCATTACCACATCTTACTTTACAGCTAATTTCAATTCACCGTAACCTGGAGACACCAATTACCTCCTTATTGGATCTTCTGTGCAGGAGGAAAGGGGCAAAAAATGCTACTGGTTTCCACGAAGATGCGTGGCTCCATCATAATTGACTTTTTGGGTTTTCTGCACTTCTCAGCATTATTCCGCAGCAGGATATATCCGAACTAGGTTCACGAAACAGAGTTAGATTTGGGTGGGGGTTTTGGGGTTTTTTTTAATGATTTAATAAATGTGTTACTTCGCACTTGATACTAGCCCGAGTACTCTGACTGTAAGAGAGCTAGACGGACATTTGGACATAAATACCTCTCATTACAGTCAGAGACCAAGCTATGTATATTTTTGGCAATTCCCGACAACCAAAAAGTTGGCAAAGATTTCCACTCTAATACCACAACAATCCTATGTTTGATGTCAAATACCTTTACATCGATCATTTTCGAGTTAACTGATTAAAAAAAAATCCACATATTAATCACTAACCAAATGCAAAGGGTTTGAATCCTGTCTTGGACTAAAGGGCTTGCTTACGCAAGAAGTTGCGCCCACTACAGGCGTGCCCTACAACAGCTTGCTCTGAATGTGCACGTTAAACCCTATGACCTGACCTGACGTAAGGTTTTGGCAAAGCAGACTACCCCAGCTACCCAATTTTATTACAAGAAGCCCTATTCAAACACATAAAACATAAAATAAAAGCGTATTAAGTAAAGTCACGTTTAACCCATTTATGTGGGCTTTGGATCCCAGATTACGGATGAAAGTTAATGTTTGTTTTGTTTAATGACACCACTAGGGCACATTGATTTATTAATAATTGGTTATTGGATGTCATATATTAGGTAAGTCTGACATAATCTTAGAGAGAAAACCCATTACATTTTCCATTAGTAGCTAGGGATCTTTTATATGCACTTTCCCCAGACAAGACAGCACATACCACAGCCTTTGATATACCAGTCGTTTTACACGGATGTTTATAACTAATAATTTCGCCGCTATGTTAGTTATGGCCCTGCATGCCATTACAGACTTTGTGCAATACCATGTAATTCTATAGTTCTTCCATGTTCCATGTCATGCGATTCCCTATGTCCCAAAACATTTTATGTTCTGTATCATGTGACATGTTGTTTAATAGCCTAGCAGGCAGATCAGGCGCGTGTTCAGGGGAGTGGGGTTCGGGGATCGACTTCAACAGCATGAAGCAGGGCCGTAGCTAGCGGGTGGGGGGGGGGGGGGAGAAAAATCCGGAAAAGATTATAGAAACTTAAAGAAAATTCTCCCCTTAACCGTTTAAGGCGTTAACTTCGCTCACCATGCCCTGCTAAAATTCCTGCACAATCAACTGCAGATTGTTTTTGTTTTTATTGTATTAAGTAGAAGTTTTCTAGTTTTTTTTAAATCTCAGTTATACAGGCTCATGGATAAATTTTAGATGGCCTAAGCGGTCATTCATGGTGCAAAATGTTGGCGTACAAAGCCAGCTTTGGTGTTTGGATGATTTTTTGTTTTGTTACTCTGTTCATTCCCAACGAGACACACTAACGAACTAGTACCAGACTAAGTACCATGTCACTTGCAGCAGTTCATTAAAATTCAAAACTTTCCAAGACTCGCTTTATGGCCACATAAGGAATTAATGGATTCCACCATCTTGCCTGGTCGTGAATGTTTCCAATTAAAGGTCTTTTGTATCGTCAGCACTTAAAGCTGACGAAGTCAAATGAAGATGCGCACGCATCTCGACTAGAAATCTCTTTCAGCACCCTCATTTGCGACTTTCATTTCGGGTTTATGCTTTAAAACACATTCCATATTCATCCGGATAACATGTGATTTTCGTTAAAATTGGCTTCATTTCCACGGCAAGTCATCCCCGGGGTCTGTAGAGGGTTATTAGCGTGTGTCTCTGATGGGATATGACCGAGGTGGTACGGTTCGTTACACGGTGAAATCCCGGATGCCGCGACACTCGGCTCGTCCGACTGTCAATTACGGAAAATACCGGGGATCGTTTTTGGATGCTTTTGACATTAGCGCTCTTCCTGGTAACGTTTCTGTCTTGTCACATTGGGTTTTTATTGTTAAAATCCATTTAGTTTTTTCATTAGTTTTACTAGAATCGATTGCCCTTTGTCGACCCAGTAGGTTATTTCCCGTTCCAACGGGTGCTTCACAATTGATATCGCTTTTTTTTTCTTTTTTTTGACAAACGACCAGAGCCAAGCTTTCGAAATACATGACCGGGACAGCCTTCTTCTTTGGTTACCCAATGTACGTGCCTGTTTTTTTTAACAGTGCAAAGTTAAAGTTTCGTTTGCTCAACGACACCTCTAGAGCGCATTGCTTCATAATCATCGTTTATTGGATGTCAAACATTTGGCAATTCTGACACGTAGTCTTCAGAAGAAACCCGCTACATTTTTCTACTAGTTGCAAGGGATCTTTTACATACATTTCTTACACACCCGTTGGGGAGAACATCATTCGTTATTTTTGATAACACATACTTGTTTACACATGTACGCGTGTCAGCAATTTCAAGACATACGACTGGCTGCTCCTAGGTGATGACCACGTCACCAATGACATACGTCCAGTGAAAATACCCCAGAACGATCGAAAGGCAAAGGCTGTAAATAACTTTTAGTCAAAAAAGTATTTTAAGGATATGCTAGAAATAGAATAATACATTCGCGTCCGTTAGATACCATTTATCTTACAACTGTTTGTTTAAAAACGTATCAGACTCGCTTTCGCTTTCGCTCGTTAGATACATTTTAAAACAACTCGTTGTAAGATAAATGGTATCTAACGGCCACTCGTGTATTATTTTTTATGTATTAACTATATTTTCCACAGACAGGAGAGTATTATTTTTTTGAAATGCTAAATATCTACCGGCCCTTAATTAAGTTTGTTGAGTTTGTGTTTAAGTTTAGACCGCATTTCCCTGTTACAAGTATAAATCAAAGAACGCTCATTCTATCGAAACGACAGGCACTCGGGTGTCAAATTGGTTGTCAAATCTTCCACCAAAATGATGAAAACCAATAATTGAGGTCAAAGTAAGACATAGGATCAGACATCATTTTCAGTCAAAAGTACGTCAATGATGGTATAACATCTGCATAAGCGTATACACATCTCAGGTTAGCACATTTTGCCCGAATACCTCTATCGTTTGTTTTTATTTCCTCTACCAACCCACCCACCCAGCCAACCACCATACCGTCTCGTACGCTTATGTCTGAGCGCAAAGAGATCCTTGCGAAATGCGGCATCGGATATGTCCAAAGAAGACTGTTAGCAGTACAAATCAAAAGACGAGAAGCGGTCAGAACGATGGTCTTGTGTATTATATTACTGATAGGTCAAGGCCAGATGACACAAATTAATGATTGGTTAACAATGGTGATACAACGTGTACAAGACAAACATTAATGTACTTCTTTATTATTTTTTATGTTATTTTATTCTTATCAGTTAAATATATTTCTTTTTCCGCTGCATTGATACCATCATATAATCATAGTGTCACTGTCGATTAACGGTTGCTAAGGACATGACTGTGTCCAAGCAGTTGGCTAGCGAGCGTGTTTGTGTTATTTACACATTTATTGCGTTTTATGCTAAATCGCACAGTGTGCAATATTGGTGCAAAAAAATCATGTATGCATATTGGCATGAATCATGTATTCACAGACGTCTTGTACGTCTTGGCGGCTCCCCAGCGTCAGGCTGAAGTCTCGTCAAGAACCTGGCACCGGCCAAATTATAAATAACAAAGCTATGGTTGTTAAAGTGACAGACCCTAGTTTTTAAACACTACGGCGTATTTTTCCGGGGGGGGGGGGGGGGGGGGGGGTTGTTTATTATTATTTTTTTATTTTTTTTTGTTAACTGAAATCAGACAGTACTTAGATTTTATTAGTTAGATTATCCAGTTCCGTACATTCGAAGTATTTCTGGTCATACCTGGTGTTTCTAACACCACGAAATGCATTTTATTTCATATTTTAAAAACGCACGTACGTCTAAGAAGTAACAGTTATGAAGACGAGCTATGGTCAGTTTTTAAAGAGAATTTCCCTGTTTTAACGTCACAAATTCCTGTTTTACTCTGTTTAATTGTAGTTATGAAAATGTGTTACATGTTTGTAAATAACCAAACTTATTAGGGACCATGTTTACGGGTTGAAAACTAGAGTCTGCGACTTTAACCTTTTGGGAGGACTTTCCTTTGGTACTGTCACTAACCCTAACCCTAACTCTATTTATTATAAGTATTTATAATGTTCTTTATACGTGACAGTGCCAAAGTAAAGTCCTACCAACCTTTTAACGTGTGCTTGCGGGGGATACTTAGGAACCCTTGTGATTGGAAGTGAGCTATTTAAAGAAAATACTTTAGCGTACCATAAACGGGGACATAGTTGAACTCCATGCCGTTATGCATGTATGCAATAGCATACCATCACCGATACAAAAGCCCGTGTACGTCGATGACGAGGGTCTAATACAGCTCAAAGTGTTTGAATCGTAGAAGACATTCATGTGGACATTATGTGATCATTTAAACTAAAAAAATGTAAAAAAAACCCCTTGGATTTGGAGTAATTATCAGTTAGAGACAACGTATCAGTGTGGTTTCTTTCTTTTCTTCTTGTTCCTCTCTCTCTCTCTCTCTCTCTCTCTCTCTCTCTCTCTCTCTCTCTCTCTCTCTCTCTCTCTCTCTCTCTCTCTCTCTCTCTCTCTCTCTCTCTCTCTCTCTGTGTGTGTGTGTGTGTGTGTGTGTGTGTGTGTGTGTAAAAACCCTGTATATACCACGGCTTTTGTAACACCAGTTGTGCAACACTGGCTGGAATGACAAATAGCCCAATGGGTCCACCGACACTGTGATGCTTTAAAGCCATTGGCCTTAATTTCGGTAGGTACTGAGTTCGTACCCCAATATTGGCAAGTTTTAATGGCTGAATTGACCATTACCCTCTGTCCTGGACCAACATACCAGATTGCTGAGGTGCTTGCTCAGGATAACTTGACTGAACGTTAAAGGGACATACCCTAGTTTTTAAACACTAAGCATATTTTGTTTTACTATTAGAGCCGTTTTTGATAACTAAAATCATACTTTACTTAGATTTTATTGTTTAGATTATCCATTTCCGTACAGCCGAAGTGTTTTTGGTCATCCTGGTGTTCTTAATATCACAAAATGCATTTCTCATATTTTTAAAAACGCACGTGCGTCTGAGAAGTAACAGTTATGGAGTGGAGTTTTAGTCTATTTTTAGAAGGTATTTCACCATTTCAAAGAAAGAAAGAAAGAAATGTTTTATTTAACGACGCACTCCACACAGTTTATTTACGGTTATATGGCGTCAGACATATGGTTAAAGACCACACAGATTTTGAGAGGAAACCTGCTGTCGCCACTACATGGGCTACTCTTTCCGATTAGCAGCAAGGGATCTTTTATTTGCGCTTTCCACAGGCAGGATAGCACAAACCATGGCCTCTGTTGAACCAGTTATGGATCACTGGTCGGTGCAAGTGGTTTACACCTACCCATTGAGCCTTGCGGAGCACTCACTCAGGGTTTGGAGTCGGTATCTGGATTAAAAATCCCATGTCTTGACTGGGATCCGAACCCAGTACCTACCAGCCTGTAGACCGATGGCCTAACCACGACGCCACCGAGGCCGGTTCCACCATTTCAAAGTCAGAGATTCATGTTTCACTCAATTGTAACTTTATCCAAATGTGTTACAGGTTTGTAGATTAACTAAACTTAGTGTGCATTTTCATGGGCTGAAACTCGGGGCTGTCCCTTTAATACATAATATACGCATAAAAAGCTAGATTTGTTGTGGCAGATACAAATATATATGCTCGACTGATGCGATCCTCTCATATTATTTTCTCGATCACACTTTAGGTCATAGGTACCGCTGGGGCGGATCTAGAGAGGGGGGGGGGGGTCCAATGTGTCCGGCCCCCCCCCCCATCAAATTTGAGAAGTGCCCCTTTTATTTAGGATTTTTAGGTTTTTTACACATTTATTTAGTTTTTTTAAATTATTATTTTCAAATGATTAGAGGGCTCCCGCTGCCTGCACAAAAATATTAGATTTGCGTAAGCGCAGTATAACTCACGTGATATTTGAACGATCATAACCGTTTTGATTTGTTCAAATACCACGGTAATTTAATATTATAAAATATTGGCATTTTCTGTCAATGTATAGAACACTGTAGAATACGTCTGCCAGCGTCCCTGTTGTAGCACTATTATATTATGGTCCATGTGAACCGTGTGTAATTTTTTAATAGTGCCTTTTCATAATGTTATGGTGCCCTTTTTGTCTTGGACCCCCCCCCCCCCCCCCCTCAGAAAAGCTGGATCCGCCCCAGGTACCCATAGATGATAGAAAAACGTTTAAGGGGTGTTTTTTGGTAACAATATGTACGTGACCGTATTTATATACGTCAACAGATTAAATTTACACGTGTCGTTGTGTGAAGAGTAGGCTAATGAATGAATGAATGAATGAATGAATGAATGAATGAATGAATGTTTAATGACACCCTAGCACGAAAAATACATCGGCTATTGGGTGTCAAAATGTGTGAAGGGTAAGGGACACGAATGTCCCTCTTGTCCTTTTCTGTAGAAAACCATTATTGGGACAAAGTCCGAACGCCGCTAGTAAGCATGGCCATATTGTAGAGGTCCCCCCCCCCCCCCTCCCCCAATTCTTATACTTATAGTCCTTTCTCTATTTCAGGTTTGGCAAAGACACCGTCAGTATCAATCTATATCAGATACCACTGCCTGTAAGTGTTTTTGGACGTCTAATGTTCAGCTTGCCGCCACACCGCGATAATATACTCTTCAAAAAAGTAGGGGAACTCTAATAAGAATTTACAACTGCCAAAATTGTAGGGGATATTAGCTGTGGGGAATGATTATATGATAATAGTGAATTAATTGTGCAAACTTTACAACCGGTAGTTCAGTATTACAGTAGGTTTTATGACCACCAAAGATCTTGAAGGACGATTGGGGTCAGAAGTGAAATTTGAAAGTTGATGTTTTTTATCAGTAAATCGCAAATTCAAACAATAAAAATGACTAAAAACAAAACAATAACAATGATCAACAGAATGAAAAAGATTGATAGAAATAATGTTCCACGGTGATTAATCGACAGTGTTTAAATTGTCAAAATCGAGAATGACACCCCATGCACGTGTACGGGGCAACTGCGTGATGCACGTGCAAACTATGGAATGTGTTTCGGTGTGTTGATAAACAGACCTGAACGTACTTTACTAGGATGCCTGTGGTTGAAACGTATGTTCGGTCTAATAGTTGATATTAACATTAATATTTCAGGTTCCCCTACTCTCTTTTTTTGAAGAGTATATATTAGAAGTGTCTCCCATCAGTACAAGAGAGGTCCGGCTATCTAATTAGGGCTAAGAACCTCGCAGCATGCTCCCACAAAGTCGCCAATAACAGCAGCGGAACACTTTGGAATTGGTCAGTCTAATGGAAATTAGCGCTAATGCCTTGATATTTGAAATCGAATTCTTCGTTCGATGACCCGCCTCAGTCCTGGCTGCAGACGTCGTGTTTGTTGATAATTGTCACATATATCTTACAGTTAATCCAATTATCTTACCGGGCTGTGTTCCCATCCGAAATCTGCTAGCCATTTATAATCCATCTAAGGTCGTGATGATAAATTATATTGTTAAAGTCTGTTTTGTTTAACAACACCACTAAAACACGTTGGATGGTTGGTTGATTAATTAATTAATCATCGGCTGTTGCATGTCAAACATATATATATATATATATATATATATATATATATATATATATGGTAATTCTGGCATGTAGTTATATGGGTACAATTAAAAAAAGTTAATGTTCCTGTTGCCAACTGAGCTCGGGGTGGTGGCACAATATAATTAAATTGAGCTCCACTATTACATGTGGATCTAACAGCAGCCCGTTGGAGCTCATGTCCAGTTGACCTTTCATTCGACCAATCAAAACCTTATTTGCAAAATCATGCCAGTGATTTGAAAAGAATCTGAAAACATTCGGAATTATGCCGAGGGTATACGAAATGATTCGGGTGAATTACGAAGTATGCCGGAAACTAATTGCAATATAAAATATTATATAAAATTCGTTTCAAGACGAACCCCCCCCCCCCCCCCCGTGATTGTATAGCCATAAAATCTGTTTATACTAGTATACAATCCAGAGTTTATTACTGCACTCCCCCCCCCCCCGTTTTTTCAATGTTGAAATAGACCAACAAGTTCACCTAATGCATAAATAGCCTCGCCCGATATTTTTAGAATTTGTATGCTCTCGAATAACGTTATAAAAGGCGAAGTGTAATTGATCGATATTTAAATTGTTATTTATAGATGAAATGTCACCTGGACATGGGAGTCCACGCAATGCTGTTAGGTCTACTGGTAGACCCAGTAGAGCTAATTTTAATCAGACTGGGTGGTGGCAGTTCTAACAGCACGATCTGGACGCAACGCACTGGTAGAATGTGATGATGGCTCGTACGATTGGACACTGCATTATTTCCTGTTCCATTATCAGAAGTGCATGTGTGTGTGTGCACGCGTATGTGCGTGCATGCGTGCTCACAAAATTACATATATAACCACTTATTGAAGAGAATAGTCAACATGTCTATTGCAGCATCGAGTTTTTTCTTCTTTAGACCGAGGATCACAAATATACTCTCTTAATATACCCAAAAGCAGATTTATTATGCAAAAACTCCCTAGGTCTTTGACCTATAAAGTGTTTAACTTTGGCTCAAGGCTGAACGTAAGCAAGTCTCGGCGTAATCTATATACAGTAGTTTATAGGGTTTAATGGTCCAATTTTGGTACAGCAGTAATTTGCTTCATACATAATGGCATTGGCATAATAAAATAGTCTGCTCTATGAAGAAATCTCCTTAAAATGTCAATACAATTCCTCACGCTGCAAAAGAAAAGATCATGAATTTTAGGCGCCGCACTTATATGCTCTGATAAAATGTATCCTCTGGAACCAAGCTCAAGAATACATTTATTGCTAGATTTACTCACTTTCTGACGCCGATGTCCAATATATACTGAACTCTATTGGAAACGCACCAGTTGGATTTGTAGTTGGTGTGTGTGTGTGTGGGGGGGGGGGGGGGGGGGGGGGGGGTCCATATGAGAAAAAATAATAACTGATTTTTAATAAATAGATGTATTCTGGTAGCAATAAATAATCCAAAAAGTGTATAAAAGAGAATGTCTTATAACAACCCCACACACGCGATAGCAATAGCAACTGAAAACTGAGTGGTGCGTTTACATTGGAGTTCACTATATTGCAACATAAAATCGTGTATTGCGTTTTTACACACACACAAACATGATGGACCTATTTGTAGATGCAAGTCTTTTCTTTTGCTTCATCATATTAGCCACGTTTGTTTTGTTTTATTCACTTCGTTTTATGTGTTTATTTGTTGGGAAGTTTTTGGGGTTTGGTTTTTTCTTTTTTTTCTTTCAGTTTGTGGTGGTGGTTTTCAGCTTATAGCAAAAATTAACCACTAAGTGGCAGTGAGTAACAACTAACCCACTGTCCTGGACAGGCTGAGGTGTGTGCCCAGGACAGTGTGCTTGAACCTTAATTGGATATAAGCATGAAAATAAGTTGAAATGAAATAGCAAAAATGTATATTTTATCAGTAACCGTTCTTCCACCTTTTTATTCCAATTATTTAGCAGAGTGCTGATGAAATGAAAGAATTCTAGCTGTTTTGGGTCAGGATGTAGCCCAATGCTCTCCTGTTGAGCAGTCAGTCTAGGATCGAATCCAGTCAGTGGACCCATTGGGCTGTTTCTCACTCCAGCCAGCGTTCCACAGTTGGTGTAACAAAAGCCATGGTATGTACTATCCTGTCTTTAGGATGCTGCATATAAAACATCCCATATTTCTAATCAAAAGTTGTAGCCCATTGCGTGGCGGCAGCAGGTTTTCTCTCTCATTAATTACAAAATGTATGTGGTCCTTAACCAATTGCCCGATGCCATGTAACCATAATTAAAATGTTTTGAGTACATTATTAAAATAAAACATTCCATCCTTCTAGCTCTGTTTCTGCTTCATTCGTTCATTTTACTGTATTCTATAATTTGTGAAAATCAAACTCGACCCTCATATTTGAATATAAGCTAACCTGTTGATCAGTCCAAAACATTTCAGAACAGTTTGAAAAATATTAAACCCTCCTCCCCAAAAACAATACATCAAAAGAAAGTTCAATTAAATACAACACAAGACATTTGTATAGTTATATATACATTTTATTCAAAGTGTAGAAATGTACACTTCATGTATATTACAAAATTATTTTATAGAAATATTTAACATCTGAGAAACATGGATTAAACTGAGCGAGGTGAAGACAGAAAAACACACACACTGTGATAACAAAACGTTGCCATACATTAGTACAGGTATACTAATTATCAAATGTCAGCTGTCTGTGTTAGGGAAATATATATTGCACATCCTTTCTTTAAGATTTGTGTTAACCACAATACTAACAGAATGTTAAGACTTTTATCTAAGAACATATAGTTGCAATCAAGACAAATATTACTACAGCTGATACTGTCCATAAAGACCACCTAGTAGATTTAATAAGTGCATGTTTTGTAAGACTGTTGGTTGTTATACAAGGTGCCATTTATTTTAGGTTAACTGAATATTCATTTGTTTTCAGTAATAAAATACCCCCTGCCCTCATTTTATAACAAATTGGAATAGTTTTTTAATTAGCCAGAGCAATTTATATTTTAAAAATATTTTCCTATAACTATTTAATAATTAAGACAAATGTTTTGAATTAGAAGCAATTATTTTTCTAGTTCGAGTATATGTCAAAATCTAAATATAAAGTTTTAAATAGAAGGAACTATATTATGAATATCTGATTACACCAAAACAAATGTGTTCTTCAGTGAATTAAATTATAATTAAATTGTTTTTAAGTTATAACAAATGAACATGCATATATGGTATAACCTTGGCTAATGCCTTGACTAAGATACAACAGAAGTGTAGTCATATTAATATCTTTATTCAGTTTAATGTTTTCAATATTTGAAATAATGATATCCTAGAAATGGACCTGACCACTAAAAATGACAATGCAAGACTGGAAATTGTATGAACATTTTCACCAAGTATTCTAAAACCTTTCTTGAAAATGGTGTTACTTATCTTTTGCATGTATATGTAGTAATATATTATTAAACCACCTATAAATATACTAGATCATTCAGCATGCTTTTAAAGGACTTATCCTTATAAAGATATTAAAGAATAAATATGATAAAATTTTTAACTCTATATCTACATAGAAGAATATTGTACTTATCAGCAATTAGTATTTTTAAAAATCTAATGAACCAAGAATATCTTAGAAAAACAAGAAATGTTAAAACTTTATTTTTAAACAGTAGCTATGACAACAAACATCTTAACATCTGGATTAGAGCCCCAAATGTGTAACACTGCAATACTATAGAACATAATTGCATTTAAATGGCCTCAGTGGTGCAGTGGTTAAGCCATCGGACTACCGGCTGGTAGGTACAGGGTTCGCAGCCCGGTACCGGCTCCAACCCAGAGCGAATTCTTAAGGGCTCAATGGTTAGGTGTAAGGCCACTACACCCTCTTCTCTCTCACTAACCAACTAACAACTAATCCACTGTCCTGGACAGACAGCCCAGATAGCCATGGCGTGTGTGCCCAGGACAGCGTGCTTGAACCTTAATTGGATATAAGCACGAAAATAAGTTGAAATGAAAATGTAGAGTGACTTCAACTATTGCATGATATGACTATCTTACTGCAAGCTATCTTTGAACTTGTGATATGTAAAATCAAAATGACTTGTTATCTATTAGATTCTACCTAGTGAATTAATTAATCACCTTATAACCTCCATGTTGTTCAGGGGTTTTTTTCATTATTAAACATAATTAATACACAGTAATTCATAGGTGTAAATTTTTGTTTAAAAATAAGAAGTACATTTTCATATTTTAGAATACTGTATATTATACAGAATGACATCTTATTGCATGAAGACCAAAAACTGGAAAAACCACCCACAAACTGAAACCACAAATGTGTCTCTTTAGCAAATGTTCCTTCTATAAAAGAAAACAATAAGACTATAACAGTTAAAACTTGTCACAATGAAAACAAACAAAAACATCTACCCACACCCGTCCCCAATATGAAGTTTATGACAAAGATAGGCACACTAATATGCAAAAGAAATGTATCATTTTTAGGCAATATATTAATAACTTTATTCAAATGAATTGTTAGCACCGAGTTACGGTTTTACCACACTGAAACGCCATCATTTATGATACTGAAGTTAAAACATCATAGGCCTGGGCTCATATATTCTAAACTATGATGTCACAATGACATGTGCTGTAGTGATGTCACAATGACATGTGCTGTAGTGATGTCACAATGACATGTGCTGTAGTGATGTCACAATGACATGTGCTGTAGTGATGTCATAGCCGACAATGGTTTTATGATTTCATAGTGATAAAATAGCTTCGAAAATCCTTAGCCTGGTTCATACAGGTACACAGATGGGTGATAGCCTGGGAACAATGAGTGTTTTTAACTAATGCTCCACACAGAAAGTAGTTTTGGTGAAAATTTTGACATGGAACCATTTCTCTCAATCTGGACTAACGAGACAATAGATGTGAAGAGATATATTATTATCAATGTTCGACTAAATGTAAAAAAAGCTGTGGGATGTTGACCCTGTTTGGGGGTGGGGGGTTGGGGGGGTGGGGGTGGATGGATAGGATAATAGTAGGTGTAATTCATGTGGTAGCAGTTGATTTTCACTCATACTAAACCCATTAACATATGTATGTTTTAACCAACTGCACTTAACAGATGGAAATGATATGGTGTCTGTCTAATTATGAAATCGGCTTCAAATGAATAACTCTAATATAAAAACAGTTTTCATAAAAATGGTTTTACATTTCTTATGCACATCAGTATACACGTACTTCACAATACAGTGATGTGCAATACATTCAGGGATTCTAAGGTCAGATGTATGTACTAAGGTGGGTACCAAAACATTTGTCTTGTTAGTATATACCCAAAACTATATGACAGTGCAACATTTTCATCAATACTCTATGTACAGAATATACATAACAGATCAACAATTTACATAATATTAATGTTGCCATGACAACATGTGTCCACTGCATTTCTGTCACTCTGCTCTCTGCTATTTTCTCTCTCTCTCTCACTCTCACTCTCACTCTCACTCACTCACTCACTCTCACTCTCACTCTCACTCTCACTCTCACTCTCACTCTCACTCTCACTCTCACTCACTCTCACTCACTCACTCACTCTCACTCTCATTATACACACCCAAACTTAATTTCACTACCATGATATGTTACTTCATTTCGGGAGTAATATAGACAAGATCGTGTAAATTCCAGATTTGTTAGATTGCAGTGTGTCACTGCCACAGCCACACGCTATCATTCAGCCAATCACAACACTGCAGTGTGTCACTGCCACACCCACACACTGTCATTCAGCCAATCACAACATCGCAGTGTGTCACTGCCACACTCACACACTATCATTCAGCCAATCACATTGTCTGCTTAAATACGTATTAGAGTGAATACATTTCACTTGGACACAATAATTTACAGTGCGCATTAACTATTAACAACATGAAAGTTTTTTCCAAACCAGGGCATTTTTCACCAGTGGTGGGGGAGGTGGTGACGTGGGGAGAATGGGGGGGGGGGGGGGGGGTGTGTGTACCAAAACAACACACTAACACAATAACACTTCATTCTTAATAATTCATGGGAGAATGTTCTCTTAAAAGAACAGGCAGGCAGTGACTTCATTGGAATGTTGTAAAAAAAAAATCCTGCAGATTTAATTGTTTTCTTTATTTAGATAATTATACACATATATGGAGATCAGTTTAATTTTTAAAAACAACAAAATTTTATTTCATTTACATCAATCAAAAATAGGATTAAAAAAATTAAAAAACTTTTTTAATAATAAACTATTCTGCAAGACTTCATGTTTATGCAGTTGAAAATTATTCAGCCACATTTAAAACTTTAAATTACACGGCAATGGCAATTAATGACTTCATTGTACTAATATATAATTTTGCATAGTTCATTACCCAGCTTTTACATGGAAGTTTTTTTAATAGTATTTTTTTTTTACAATTTTTAACAAATAGACTTCATATGTCTGGTACTACATTGTACATGTAAAACTACCTTTGCAGAATATTGGGTTATTCCACTGGTGAAACTGTACCCCAGAACATTAATCAAAAACACAAACAAAAACACAAAACTTGAATTATAAACTAAACATATAGCACCCAGTGGACATTGCATTAAACATCATTAAGTCAACATGACAACTACACGTAGCAGTTGTCATTTGTTCTTGTTTTTCCATTGTTTAAGTTCTTTTAATATGAAAACTACCATAACAAGCTTCTTTTTTTTTCTTCTTTTTTTCTTTTTACAATGTGTCAATGGGTTATACTTATAGTCCTTCCCACATGGAATGCCTTTCTCTTACTATGGTATTTACCACAAATTATTTCTGAGCCGATTTGTTTTCTAAATTGCATACATAAATGGTGTATTTTTGTTAATTCCAGAACACTTTTACTTTTCTTGTTACGTCAAAACAAACTGGAATTATTTACCAAAAAAACCCAATGTTCATGGAGGCTGGGAAGGAGTAAAAAAATACTTTCATTTTTGCTTTCAGACAAAAATAATTATATTACATATATTTATAGTATACGGTACTTTATATCTAGATATATTTTTTCGGCTAATTGTTATATTACAAGAAAGTTGTGCTTAAAAATACTTAAGATGAGTTGGTATAAATCTGAGGCTCACTTTTTCATTATTGAAGTTTTTTCAATAAGTGAATTTCCACTTTTATACTGTAACAAGCCACACATACAAACTGCTTCAACATTCAAAATATCGTATATTATATATCAGATTCATAAAACTAAAACAGATTACAGAAGTGTTAATAAATAGCAGATACAAGTAGAACATACAGCAATGTAACAAGAAATCAAGCATATTTAAATGAAGCAGTTTATAAATCTGTTTTTTTTCTCTCAGTATGATGGGTCACCTGTTGACCTGCCCCATCAGGGACATATTCTGAAAAAGGGAGATAACTCACAAGGGAGATAACTCACAAATGATTAAAATCAGTTTTTATATTTATATCTTGAAGGCATGAGTACTTGCACAACAGTGTTTATGAATGTCATGAAATATGTATCAAGAACTCTAGATTTTTAATTTAAAAATGTATGTTCACAAAATTAATGTTCAACACATTAATAAATGCAACCAAAAATAGTGGAATCATGATCCTACATGTACATTATATTTAGTATGATAAAAGTAGATCTGCATCACTGATATCATTACTGTAAGTTACAAAACCAAAAGAAACATATAGCAAAAACCCCACAAAAACCCCCATTAGGTTTTCATGACTAAATTGAAGTTATCTCCCTTGTTCTAAATGTCTTGTCCATTTCATTGACTGAAATTTTTCATAATTTATTATTTAGACTAAAATATTAAGACTAAAATATGGTCTTCATCTGTATATAACTAATACCAGTAAGAAAATCATTCATTGATCAAACAAGATTTTTTGTTTCATTATGCATCCATCTTCTAGGAATATATATTGTTTTGCAAAGATACTTGTATTAATTATTATGTTATTTGTTTGAATTGCTTTAATTGGAAAAGTAATGAAAACCTGTTTGAATTTCACAAGTATTTTAAGTAAATGAGTCCATTATTTGTGTGTACATTTACAAAACCATTTTATCATTATATATTCATTATATAAATTAACTATCAACTTTGCAAAGGGATATATGGTATTTGAAAAGCAAAATATGGACATAAAAATGTAAAACCAAACAGATTCTCTTCCACCTTACTAAATGACATTAGGCCCCAAAAACAAATACAATGTATGTGTGTTTCTGGTTTCCCGACCTACCCTAATTTTATGTAGCGACCCTGACATTTTTTAAATCATGATCCCTGATTTTTTGCATTCAGCAAACTAAATTTAGAACTCCTCAGCCAATTACAGTTTCTCAATTTGATTGGATTTTTAAAAATATGAAAATTTAAAAACCCAGTTTCTAACAACCTACCCCATTTTTTTTCAAGGATGAAACCTGAAACACACATTATTTTTTAGGCCTAGCTAGAGTAGCACTTCAGTCCTGGCACTGTCACCAGTAATTAAATTAAAATTAACAATAATTAACCCTTTCTTTTCTAACTTCCATCTTTAGGATGGCGGTCTTGTTTACTTTTACATTGTCAAAAATAGTTTAAGTGGTTAAAATGACATGAAGTCTGGTGAAGTAGTAACCATGTAACAAATAAATTCAAGCAAAATTACTAAAGCTGAAAAATAGTTTAGCTTACATTTTAATAAATACATATAATTAACAGTTCAAAATCAGAAACAAATGCACAAAGACTTGAGAAAATGGCATTTAGTTGTTTCCATAGTTACTGAAACCACCATCTCTCCACCAGGTGCAAACCCCGTAACAATCAAACTCGCATTTGATTTGAATCACAGATATAAAAGTAATTTCATTGGTTAAGACAAATATATATATGTATTTATATATGTATATATAAAGCACAATGATTGGTCAGACATCTTATGTACACAGTATTAAATCACAATTATTATTGAATTAGTATCATTGGCAAGTAATGCACCTGGCACTCGGAGCTCTTTTGTGTGGAAGGGAGAGAAGATTCTTCTTCACGTGAACAAACTATCACACAGACATGAATAAATATGCACATGTATATGACTTCATTTATAGAAATCCAGGTTGGAACCAGTCTAACTTGAACACTAGAATGGAATGATCTACGAATTCCTTTCTCTCTCTTTGTCTTTTTATTCTCTTACTCTTGTCTTCACGTCATCCTTCTCTCATTCTATGTTCAAGGCATTTTCTGGTGTTCTCCATGCCTCAGCTGATAACACGAATCAGATCATCATCATCATCATCACAATGTTTTATAATCACCAGCATATTCCAGTTGCACACACACACACAAGTCCTGATTTCAGTCTGTAAGCCATTTTCTGATTGGCTAAACTATCGAGAACTAGTGTCGTAGCCATTTTCTGACTGGCTCATTATCCAGAATTGGTGTGATATCCATTTTCTCATTGGTTAACTATCAAGAATTTGTGTGATAGCCATTTTCCGATTGGTTAATTAGTGTGGTAGTTAGACATATTTCTGTAAATCATTGTTCTGTGTTTTCCTATTGTTTTGTTTTTTATAATTATCTGTTAGTATGCAAATCATCTTCTCACTTGTAATTTTTTTTATCTCACCAACTGAATGTTTATTTACTTGCTCTTTACACAATATATAACAAGTCATCTGATTGGACAGTTACCTGCCACTAACCAATCAGTGTTTTCAACAGCAATTTGGTGCACACCACCTACTTTGGAGTTCCATGAACTTTTGAGCAGCACACAAGATGGCAAACAATATATATCGTATATATATAATTAAATTTTTGTGTTTTTTAAATGTCTCACATTCAACCCACACAACAGATCTTATGCATCAACATCACATGATGCTCACACTGGATTGGTCAAAATGTCTGGGTCACGTGACGTGACATCATAACATGTACTACCGATGAAACTGCCATAGTGTCACTGCTAGAGTCAATAAAATTAAACTAAAGCTTGTTACAGCAGTCTGTTGACTTGCACTGTCACTGATTAAGCCAACATTTTTCTGTCCAGTTACATCAATAACATTCTCATCTGGTATCGAATCACCATTTCCTGGAACTCTGTTTTTAACTGTTGGTGCTTCTGGAAATAAAATAAAACATAAACGTATATATTAAAATCAGAAATATCTCAAAATGCATTTTTCTTACAATTAAGATCAGGGCCATTTTGGTACTTTTATACTTTTTATATGGTATTTTATTAGTGAATGGTATTGCCAAAATATTCTTATTGCAATACAGGAACCTGACTTGTGATACGTACTACAATATATTGCGAAGACCGATTATCAGTTATTGTAATTTTCAAAGTGCTCCGATTCGTTCTGAACAAGTGAAGCTATTGTTTCTTCTCTTAAACCAGATTTTTTTTTAAAAGCAATTTTTGTTTTTAATATGTGTGCACTAACACACGTACAAAATATACAAGCACAATATACCGGTACACTAGAAAAATATCGCGATATAATTTCAAAATTTATATTGTGGCATACCAGTTATACCACACATCTCTATATTCTACTATCCATATAACCTATATGCACTGTACCAAATTTTGTAGAATCTATAAAAAAAGTAATTTTATTTATTTTAAGTAATATTATTTTAATTTTAACATTACAGGATCATGAGACATAAACACTGCCATGGTCAGCTTACGTGTAATACTTGTTGTTCTGTGCGTGGCGATTTTTCTTGGTGTGGTTGGTGGATCTGGGGCTGATGTGGTTGTTGTCGTGGGGGTGGTGGCTGTTTCTTTCTTCCGCGTCGGTGGTTTAATATTGGAACCTGGCGTCTTGAATGGCTTTGCTGAAAAAAGAAAAACAAAATTAATTCTATAGAAGATTTCTTGTATCATAAATAAAGCCAGATCACATGTTGGTGGACATTTTGATGTAACAATGGTCATGTTATCATGTTTAATATCTCATTAATGGTTACAAAATTTATCAAGTACACCACTATGACTAATCTGAAAGGTCATGACATGTGCTATCCTGTTTGTGGGACAAATATATATTAAAGATCCCTTGATACCTTGCAGCAGGGTAACCGGCCTCGGTGGTGTCGTGGTTAGGCCATCGGTCTACAGGCTGGTAGGTACTGGGTTCGGATCCGAGTCGAGGCATGGGATTTTTAATCCAGATACTGACTCCAAACCCTGAGTGAGTGCTCTGCAAGGCTCAATGGGTAGGTGTAAACCACTTGCACCGACCAGTGAACCATAACTGGTTCAACAAAGGCCATGGTTTGTGCTATCCTGCCTGTGGGAAGCGCAAATAAAAGATCCCTTGCTGCTAATCGGAAAGAGTAGCCCATGTAGTGGCAACAGCCAGTTTCCTCTCAAAATTTGTGTGGTCCTTAACCATATGTCTGACGCCATATAACCATAAATAAAATGTGTTCGTTAAATAAAACATTTCTTTCTGCAACAGGGTTGACCATGATAACATATTTCAACCATTATCAGATATAAACACAAAAATAAGATTGTAACAGATATGTATACCAAAATTTAAATAAATTTGTTGACTGCATCACAAAGGATAAAATGGGATAAAATGGATGGATGGATGTATAATTGGATGGATGTATAATTGGATGGATAACTGGAAAGATGGATAACTTGATAGATGGATGGATGAACAGATGGACAAACAGATGGATGGATGGATGGGTGTATAATTGGATTGATGGGTGTATAATGGATAACTGGATGGATGGATGGATGGATGGATGAGTAGGTCAGTGTATGGATTGATGGATTGTGTGTGATTGGAATAATCAATGTATAGATTGATGGGTGTGTTGGTTGGATAGATGGATGGATGAATGGATCCCACCTGAGTATACTCGGGGTTTTCATCATTGAAATGTAGTATGAAGAAATGTACAGTTTAACATATAAGTTACTCACCAGTTGTAACCACAGGAAGTGCAGGGAATATGTTCAGTTGCATTTTCATATTCTTCTCCAGACAGGCACCATGAAATTGATTATTTATTTCATGCTTAGCACCTCCAGATGTTGCTATGGAACGAAACAGAAAAGAAATTAAACTTTAAAACTTGTTTTAAATATATTAACTTAAAAAATTAAATTTTGTTTTGTGTTAGATATTACTGAATTCTGTACTTTATTTTGCTTCATACACCAGTTATCTCCCTTTAATCAGTAATTTATAATCTCATAATTAATACATGTACAACAAATGATAAAAAAAGTTTAATGAAATTTATTCAGGTATTAATCAGCTCATAATTATAATCTAAATTTTGTTTTTAATTGGAAATGTCCTAGATGTCATAACTTTAAATAAAATAAAATGAAAGGCACAGAACTGAAATAAACTCTACTAAAAATGTTATTCTTTTAACAATGAAATCAAACAAACTCAACTCTACTGAAATTATTGTTATAAATTGTACATTAAAGTAGCAGACCCTAGTTTAAACTGTAAAGATGCACTAGAGTGAAACAAGAGTCTATGACGTTGTAATGAGAAAAAATCCCTCTAAAAATAAACCAGAGCTCCTCTCCACAACCGTTACTTCTCAGACGCATGTGTGTTTTTAGAATTTAAAAAAAAAAAAAGCATTTCGTTGCAATACAAACACCAGGATGACCATAAACACTTTGGATGTACAGAAATGGATATTCTAACCAACATAATAAAAGTAATGTCCGATTTTCAATTATCAAAATTGGCTTGAAAACTAGGGTCTGTTTCTTTATAAATTAAATAAAAATGCGACAATTGTACTCACTTAAGAAATAGTAGCTGTGTCCCGATACGAAGTCTGGATTGCTGGGATTTCCGTTGAAGGAGTACACGTATATTGTGGCATAGTACGGAGCTGGCCCAGCTGGGTTGGAACAGTTGAGAATGAAGAACGCTCTCGATGTGTTGTTTATGAAACACTGGTTGAACTCATCAGCCCGTTTTACCTGCAACATTAACAAGACAGTTATTATTGACATGGTAACAAGTAGCAGGATGGATCAATGGTTAGAGTGCTCACATATGGGAGGTTAGCTTGCAAATAGCTTGCATTGCTTGTACTACCTTGTAACAAGCTTGTAACTACCATGTGACAACTTAGCTGCAAGCAAGAATTTTTGTTTTGGAAGACCCTTAGGACTGATTCGTCATCATCCGTTGACCCCTTGTATTATATATATATATATATTTTTTTTTCATCTATCACTCTAGGAATGGTATCTTATTGATACTGATATATGAAAAGGATTCTTTTAATTAACCTAAACAAATACATATAGTAGGTAAAAAAAAAAAAAAGTATGGGCCTTAAACACAATTACTGTTGTGTCTGTTCTGTTCCCCTGCCTCCATCCCTCGCCCATCCACCCCTGTTACATTAGATGTACAAATGTTCTCATATGTTAAGATTCATTTTGGAAACTTGCGGATGTTATTTGTGGTTAAATCATCATCATTTTATTTGCCTTGGTCAAAACCTTTCACCTGACCAAAAATTAAAGGAGTTCCTAAAATAAACATTTCCCCAGACCTTATTGTTTTCAGATCCTATCAAATCACGATCTGTATTGGTTCCATGTACAAACACACCACCAATTGTTGATATCAGTACAAATAGCTAAAACTATTATCAAGCCACCAATAGCATGTACACATGGTCTTTCTTTTGCACAAACTGTTCGATTTACGACCTTTATGAGAACAGCTCCAACCTTTGACAATCCTCTGATGCGGTTTGCCACTCAGATGAGCAGTGACCATAAACAGTACTCACACATGTATAATGGCCATTCAGTCCTGGTACCAGTCCAATGGCCTTGGTAGTTAATCCCCCACAGGTTTATAACCACACAGCATATGAGAGAGAGAGAGAGAGAGAGAGAGAGAGAGAGAGAGAGAGAGAGAGAGAGAGAGAGAGAGAGAGAGAGAGGGGAGAGAGGGGGGGATAGAGGGGGAGAGACAGAGAGAGGGAGAAAGAAAGAAAGAGAGGGAGAGAGAGAGAGGGAGGGAGAGAGAGGGGGGAGGGAGGGAGAGAGAGAGAGAGAGGTTAGTGAGGATAGGGTTATAGGTTGCATAGTACCAAAGAAGAGAGTTCCGTGTCAAAGTTTGAGGTGCACCGTCAAATATTTGCGGAGTAAAAACAGCTGTGGGTGTGATTGGTAGTAATATGTGACATTGATTATTTGTACAAATACTATTATCCATTGACAATAAATAAATACTTTTATTTGTTATACAATTGTTATGCAGTATATACCAGAGGTTGAAACTAATGTGGGGTACCCCCAAAAATGGAACTGCAATTTTCAGCAAAACTGATGGTTGCTATTAAAAACATTAATTAAATCTCTTAAATGGTATGTGACCCCCCATTTTCTTGCAGGTAGATTAAATGTGAGGTGCCACACTTTTTATTGCTGTACTTCCTGGGTGTGTTGATACGCTGCTTATATCAGTTTTATTAGTAAATGTTAGCATTATCGGCAATAGGAATTGAGTTATTAGAACCTGTAACCACATAGTATGCAAGAGAGGTTAGCATCGAAGTATAGTCAGTTTTATAAGTCTATCTAACAGCAGCAAATAACAAAATCATCATTTAAAAAGTTTGTTTTGTTTAACGACACCACTAGAGCACATTGATTTATCTACTGGATGTCAAACATTTGGTAATTGTGATATACAATCTTAGAGATGAAACCCGCTAAATTTTTCCATTAGTAGCAAGGGATCCTTTATATGCACCATCCCAGAGACAGGATAGTGCATACCACAGCCTTTGATATACCAGTCGTAGTGCACTAACTGGAATGAGAAATAGCCCAGTGGGCCCACAGACAGGGATCAATCCCAGACCGACTGCACATCAAGCAGGTGCTCTACCAGTGGGCTACATCCTGTCCATATTATCATTGAAGTTCAAACATAGCATCTCATTCATTATGCTTTTGATGTGAGCAATTGCTCACCTTGTGAAGTGCTGAAATTGCTCATTTATTGTATTAAAATTACTGTCCATGGTTCTGCCTAGAAATTTACATAGTATTCTTAATAATGAATATCTTTATTTTTAAAAAAAGAAGTGTAATTCAGGACTATTGCTAACACTGCATTATAAGTGATGGTTGGCAGCACGATTGACATCTACAGTGATGCTTGGAACTTTAAATGAGCTATTCAGGCCGGACCAAGACCTGTGCTTATAAAACTTTTAGAGTCCAGACTCAATCGCTAATGACGTTACACACATACAGTTTGTACAGCGTTGTCGTGACATCAGTGTCTCAGACTCTATTAGAGTCTCGAGTCTAGACTCTAACAGTTTTATAAGCAGCAGGGCCCCGTTCCATGAAGAGATCTTTGCCCTAAGATCAACTTAAGTGCATAGGGTAGTTATGCACCTAAGGTAATCTTAGGGCTAAGATCGCTTTGTGGAACGGGGCCCAGGCCAGCACTGACAACAGTTGGCAGAATCCTGGGTTTAAATTAAAAATGATAAAAGTAATGCTTACCATGTATATAACATAATACTCCCAGGTGTCGGAGCTGGATGAGGGCGAGTACCAGGGACAGTAGATGTCGATCCGGTCGCGCATGTTCACATTGAGGATGTGGTCGTTGTTACTCGTGTGAAACCTGCAAAACACAACACAGCAACACATTAGCTGTTATATCTGGATGGAGATCTTTGTAAAGTTTGTGAATAAATAAATATGTGACAACACTTTGTTAAATGTAGATTATCTGCTAAATATTGACTGCAAGACTTTTTAATTCACTAAGGAATATTCCCTTCTTATACTGATCAGTGAGAGATACATGGACAGAAATTCCAAGCAGTGAATTTGCATACCTAGGAAAGCGTGCTTTAACCACACATCAGTGGGTATTAGTTTTAGGGAGAATGCACATTTTAAGTGATGATGTTGATGCTCTTGATTTCAAATGTGTATCATACTGAGAAAATGTACATAAAATATCAACATTCTTTGAAATCTAATGCACTATTTCATATCACAAATATAATAACATATATAAAAAGTGTATCCCATCAGATTTGGAAAATTCAGAACTTTTAGCTACCTAACTGGGACCAAGGACCTCATGTTTGGTATTGTCATTACTGTAGTCTATAAATAGCTGTAAAATAATGTTGCTTTAACTACAAAAACAGACAGCGTCTCATCAATTCTCAATCATCACATGTACCTCCAAGAAGCAACATTTCTGCACACAGGAAAAAATACAACAAATTCTTGAGAACAGTCTGTCGACTTTTAGTCAACAGCCATGGATGATCGTTCTGTATTTAGGATGTTTGAAGCGATTAAAAACAGCTTGGAATGGGAAGACAAACATCCAATATTAACTTGCCAAACATTGCAGGCCTGCCTACAGAAGTGAACATTGTTCGACAATCACTCCATTTATCACTAGAGTTCACTGGTTTCGCTGTCCATCTTTGATTAAATGATCATCTAAATGATGTAAAAAGACACCCAAAACTGAAAAAACACCAACAACTTGAAAACCAAATGATAGTAAATGTAGTTGTGAAAAAAATGCACTGTAAATACTGAATAAAAAACCCAAAAAATAGTTCCTAGAGGAAAATAATCTTAAGAGTGCTCCAAATAAATGGAGGAAAATAAGCACAGTTGAGAGCTCCAAATAAATGATGGAAAACACAAAAAGTATAATAGCCATAGTTTTGGCTAGCCTTGTAGTTTTAATACAAAATCACATTATTAGACATTTACTTCATTTGTCTGTTGATTGATTTTTCTAATGAATGATCAGGGACAAAATGTTTTCAGCCATAATTAATACACTGAACAACTGACATTTTTGTGTTGCCTGACAAACCATAAGGGCAAGGACATAAAAAATGTTTTATCAACCCATAAGGATAGCAGGGCTTTTTCGCTAATTGGACCATACCTCCTTTTATTTCTTTTTGTCAGCCAGGAAAACAATAAAATGTTTTACTGTGTATTCTGTTTATCTAAAGACACTTCAATATGCCAGACACTTCACATCTGCTGATTAATGTCTGTGCTGTTCAGACACTTGGAAAATTTCAGCCGCTTTTATATATACAGACAAATCAATGGACTGCACATGTGCGCTTATACTGTTTTAAAGACCATGGTATGCTCATATGGACACCTTTGTTAGAAGCCACCTAATGAATTACAGAAAGCAGAAATGTTTGATTCCTCAATACATTTTTAACCTATATGGTTATTACAACATTTATTCTAGATAGAGAAGAAACCTACTATTGTCATACAGGCTGCTCTTACGATAAAAGGGTATAAAAACATGAAACATTTTTAAAGGGGCCACCTTACTGTATACCAAGCCAAGAATTTTTTTAATCATGCAACAAATTGTCTTAAAGGGGCAATTTTTAATAAAAAATACATGTACTTTATGTAGCTGGGTCCCATTCCACGAAGCGATCTTAGCTCTAAGATCACCTTAAATGCAAAATGCCACCTTATGCATTTAAGGTGATCTTAAGGTTAAGATTGCTTCGTGGAACTGGGCCTGGTTAACACTAAGGTTTGACTGTAATCAATAAAGGCACATAAAGAAATAGAAGGGTCCCATGGCAAAATTCACTCATGGTCCTTCCCCTTGAAGCGTTCACATCCTCCATGCCAAAAACTATAACAAGTATATGTTAAGGACTCTATATCAGAAGCCCTTATTTTGTCACCAACACCCCCTAGTTTTATACAACGGTGTATCAAATTAATTATAAACCAAAAACAAAGCTGTTGTATGAGATGTATTGTTCGTGCCAGAGATTGCCACAAGGAGGACGATATCATGTGTATTTCGGTCAGTGGTATTTCATGTAAAGCTGTTAATTTCACCTGTCACCTTTACACAGAGATGTCCAAATCCTGATGAAGTGATGACAGTTTGGCCTCAAGGCAAGGAAGCAATGTCTTCTGCTACTACACAGTGTTATAGTGAAAGCAAGAGAAAGTCTCTACCAATGGGAAGTGCGGACCATGATTTGACAAACACTTCACGTACATTGTTATAAATGTGGTGACTCAGTCAATTTTTAAAGGCACTGCCCCTAGTTATTCAGTGTAAAATATTTCTCTTTATTACAGATTTGTTATTCTTAAAATACCCATTACCCACAACCTTTTCCTTAAATTAACTCTTATGGGAAATCAAAAGTGTTTCTGGTCATCCTGACATTTAATTGTACATAAAAGCTTGAATTGCATTTTATGTGAAAATTTACCATGAAAACAAAAGTTTCTATTTAACCATGTCCAATTTACATGCACAAAAATACTGTTGGTTTTCGATCGCTGGATTTTTTGTTGTTTTGTGGTGATGGTGGTAAATATTTTAAGCAAAGCCACATTTTAAAATTGTCAGTTTGTATTATAAGACACAATGACAAAACATGTCTTGTAAATCTAAAGTACTGTTATTTTACATCTGGATTTGGGCACATGAATTTTTGAATTTTAATTTACTTATCTATTCTATACATGTGTATATATCAATACATGAATACACTGTTTCTATTTATATACCCACCTAAATATTTATAGATTTTGCTATATATATACATACATATAACATCATCTTATATTACGGTTTTTAAAATAACTGCACCCAACTATAGCTATCCCTCACAACTAAACACGGAGTGGTGTGATATTATACCAGCCTGCATCTTGGTTGGTCTTATTTAACCATGTTTGGCCGTACAAGGCCATGGGCATGGAAAGTAAGTTATGCCTGTCTGTGATGTGTCCATTACCCAAGCTTACCATGTACCTATCTAGTTAGCAAACAGAGAAGTAGATTATTAGATTAGATTATCTAATTAGCAGACCGCTGTACACCGCCAGACCTGGCCTGCAGATGGCCTCTTGGTCCTTCTCGTTTATCTTGTATCAAACCTCACTGGGAACACTGCCCGATCAATAGCCATCACAACTACAAATAACCTGCTCAGACTAAGCCTTGCATGATGGTATCAACTAAAATATTGTTTTTGAGCCATTTTTTATAAAAGGTATTTATCTTTTAAGCACATGTAAGTTTCTTAAACAGCCATGTACCAGGATATGTAATAATTTATTATAAATGCAGATGTCAACCTGCATTGACATGTGCATTGTATCAACTAAAATATTGTTTTTGAGCCATTTTGTTAAAAGGTACTGTATTTATCCTTTATATTAAGCACATATAAGTTTCCTAAACAGACATGTATATCTAATAATATTATGAACTAAAATATTGTTTTTGAGTCAAATGTACAAAAGTTACTTATCCTGTAAGCATGTGTAAGTTTCCTAAAAAAAACCCGCACAAATATCTAATAATTAATGATAAATGTAGTTGTTTAACTAGAGGCGTCCAGTACATTGTCCTTATTTAAGAATTAAAAAACTAATCTAAAATAAACACACAATGATAATTTTACATAAATTCGGCCACTTGGGTTGTGATGGAAGGCATTTTATCAGCATGCAACTATTTAGATGTGACAGACTTGTCTGTCACCATGTTTTTACATACACTCATACACTGTTATACTAAAAACAGTGGAGCAAGCATCTAGCATTTTGATTGTTATCATAATGGCAAATTGATACTTCTTCTTTTTTTTCTTTTTTTATATATGACCTTAATTAGCGACTGCATCTAAGAAATAATGAAGAATGGCATTTAAGATGAAGAAGACCAAGCTTGGATCATCTATTCCAAATGGTTACCTAATAAAAACGTACTCAAAACCGCAGTGATCAGATCAGAATAACGTTTCTCGTGTGCAGCAAGTCTGCGAAGCTAGGCTATACAACATCTATCAATACACTGGGTCTCCCAGAGGATTCCCATTTTAATCAAGCATTTAACTCCATATCAGTTTATACCACCTCTCACCAGTCTAAAACTACTGTCAGGACATGGTCTCCTGGGACTCGTTGTTGGCAAGCTATTACAGTGTGTGATGCTCCAACATTAACAAGAGAATCAAGAGCATCGTTTATCTCATCTGTGTTAGCAGTCTTACATCAGAGTTTGGTCTTAGGTGGGCTGGAAATCCACCTTATCCAGCCAACAGTGATACACAATGTAACACAGATGCTGTAAGTTTGACAAAATAATCCCCCTGCAAGAGTAGATGGGGAATTCCAGTGGCAGCATGCGATCTCATGAATGGATAATACACGTGGAACAAACTGCAATCAAGATTCCCCACAGTGTAACTTGATAGAAAGAGAATTAAAGGATAATGACTTTCCATGCAGAACTTTTATCAAGCATAACGTTTGTAAAACTGCAGTGGAAGAGAGAGAAAAAAAGAAAAGAGGGAGGGAGGGAGAGAGAGAGGAAGGGAGGGGGTAGGTGGAAGAGAGAAGCAACATTTGTAAAAATGCAGTGGGGAGAGAGAGAGAGAGAGAGAGAGAGAGAGAGAGAGAGAGAGAGAGAGAAAAAAAGCACTTAATTGTAATTCAGTGGGGAGAGAGAGAGAAAGAGAGATAAAAGATAGAGAGGGGAGTGGAAGTAAGAGACAGAGACAAAAACAGAAAGACTGTGAGAGAGACATACAGACATACACAGACAAAGAGAGACATACGGGCAGAGAAGAAATTATATTAAACTTTAACATTAAATTCACCAATTGCAGAAAACCCCACCTAATTAAACATACTTTATCTGCATACATAATACAAAAATAGCTGCTCTTAGTTTGAACTGTGTTGTAGAGAGCCGGTATAAATATTCATGCTGGCCATACTCAATAATTAACTGTGCTGTGAGACCCATGAAGGTCTGTCAAAAGTTGACGGAATCTTGCAGTATTAAACCATGTAGCAAACGGCAATTCCAAGCACCGTTCTGCCAAATGGTTAACTCCAGTTGTGAGGTTAATAACAGAAGCTAAAATCAATTACGATGACTTTGTTTAACAATCAGTTTTAATACTTTGATAAAAGGCACACATTTTGTATTCACCATCAGGTCATTCTGCTAAACAAATCCCATTGATTAATTCAATAACTCGTAAAAATTTAAGTTTCTTTTGGGAGGACGGAAGAGGGGATACGGTTGCATGTTGGCTTCTTTCTTTTTTTAATTCTTAAGAGTTGGCTTTTGTTTATTTGTTTCCTTTATTTCTGGTGGAGTTTAGAGTTTTGAAAAGTGAAATTTCGTTGCTGATCTCCAGATTGGTAATAATGTTAGATATACTTGCACGATTAAAAATACTGCATGCTACCATTTAACAATTTAAAGTTTAATAACTTTGTTTGATTCTTACACTAACAAATAATATTTTTTAAAAATCAGACTCAATACAGTTACAGTGTAGTATTCATCAAATACTGGCATGGAATTACACAATAAAGCTTTATAAAATAAATATTTATTTTAAAAAACTACAATAATACATACATTTCTGACTCTTAACTAATTACAATTTTTCCACGAAATTACTTCAGGTTTGAAGGACAGATTAATATTTTGCTTTATGTCCCCCTGTTTTTTGCTGTGTTCCGTTTCTGACATATTGTCAATTTTGCTCAATATCACTGGACTAAGTGACAGGAAACGGGAGGCTGTGTAAATCCAGACAGGGTTTGTGGTTAGGAGAGATGATTGGCCGGCTGAGACGACTTCAAAGAGTATGCGGAATCACTGGAAACAGCATTTTACACTATAGTTATCAAAGAAATCTAAACAGCAAAACCATTTTCTGTGGCGGGACGTAACCCAGTGGTAAAGTACTCGCCTGATGAATGGTTGATTTAGGATCGACCCCCATCAGTGGCCCACTGGGCTACATGTATTTCTCGTTCCAGCCAGTGCACCACGACTGGTATACCAAAGGCTCTGGTATGTGCTATCCTGTAGTGGGTTTCCTATCTAAGACTATATGGCAGAATTACCAAATGCTTGACATCAACTTAATCAATGAAAAATAAATCAATGTGCTCAAGTGGTGTTGTTAAACAAAACAAACTGTAACTTTAAACTTCAAACTTTTTTATCTAATCAAAATCATATCTCTGCACATGGCAGTCAAAAGGGAAATTTGGCAAACTATTGACTGCCTCCATAAATCTCTATTAGGTGTCTCTCTACAGGAAGACTGCCACTCTCCAGGAGAAAACCAATACCAGTAATGATTTGTTACATTGCTAATAAGCTACCTGCACACTGGATTTAACAGGTTTATTATTACATGGTTTACCAGGAATGTTTTAATGTAATCCATTTTTAGCTATGAACTACATTATAGTAGATATGATGGCTATATTATATTACTGACCATTTTTCAAAGCATTGGAACATTAAAAAAATTAGCTGAAAGAGGGGTTCATTTATACACCCCTCAAATCTCCTCTGGTGACTCATCAGCATTTATATTGAAAATAAACCACTCAAAAGCAAAACAGTATCTCAAGTATTTTTGCTTCATTTTTTAAATGGAAGAGCAACTGACTGTCCAGATATCCCAACCCCCATCACTACCGTAGATCTTTCTGTTTATGCAAAGTAAACTTTAAAAAATCATATTTTAAAATAAACCTTTTAATAATTGATTAACTCATACATAAACTCATACTCATAACTCATACATAAACTCATACTCATAACTCATACTTATATATACAAGCATATATGCTATGCTGTAAATGTTGCATTAATTCCGTGTCATAAGTACATGTATACACACTGCTTAGTGCAGTGTTCATTTCTGCACGGAGATACAATCACAATTTCTTAAACACAGCACTTCCTGAACTCGTTCCAGTTCAAATCTCTCCTGCATCTTAAAAGGTTTTCAGTTTATCTTTCACAGCTCTGAGGAGCATGCAAGCCGCAAATCAGGAAAACATTAACAAACAGTTAATGGCCGAGACAGATGTCAAAATGCTTACATTATACGGGAATTTATGAACGATTTATGTAAATGATTATAACAAAACATTTTTTAAGTGCTGGAAAACACCACCACCATCATCACCATAGTTGTATTCCACAGACATATAGTGACTGAAAATATTGTCACCGATCATTTCCTTGTTTAGATGGAGCAGGATATATATATACATATATATATTATATATATATATATATATATATATATATATATATATATATATATATATATATAGCTTTATGGTATAGAGCTTGTGTGCAAGGAATAATGAGTCACAGGTTTGACACCTACCACCCACCCTTGAGGGATTCAAACGAGTGCTCTACCACTGAGCTATGTCTCATGCCCAAAGACCAAGAAAAGCACTGGGATAATATATGTAAAAAAGTCTTTTTAATTTAATGACACCACTAGAGCACATTGATTTATTAATCATCGCTATTGGATGTCAAACATTTGGTAATTTTTATATATAGTCTTAGAGAGGAAACCTGCTATATTTTTCCGTTAGTAGCAAAGAATATTTTATATTCACCATCCCATTGATGGGATAGCACATACCATGGCCGTTGATGTACCAGTTGTGGTGCACTGGCTGGAGTGAGAAATAGCCCACACACGGGGATCGATCCCAGACCGACCTTGCATCAATCGAACACTTTACCACTGGACTACGTCCTGCCCTCTAATATATTTAAAAGAAAATTAGCCGCTAACTGGAAGGAACACTTTATGTGGCTGAAGTGGGTTTCTTTTAGTATGCATACTAATTATTTCAATTACTATATGTCAGTGAGACATCCAACAGACACTGATCAAACATTTAATGCTGAATTGTTTTTTGTTTAATTATTTTTTTTTTTTTTTTTTTTAAACAATAGATTTTCAGTCTCCCCTAGTTTTATTACACATGGACCTACAGTACAAAACAATGTTAATATACATTTAATTTAACTCACAGTAATATGCAATTCTCCAAGCCGGAGTAAAAACATTATCTAATAAAGACTTTGCAAACAAATTTCATTTGAGCCCAGAGAAAAAGGCACTGTCATTTTGCCAGTGTTCAATACTTGTCTGTAAAACAATTTCCACAGACATACATCTTTCTTTATTTGATCATTTCATGGCTGCCCTGACAGAAATCCCCACTCTCGCAGGAGCCAACAGCGTGATAAGACCAATATTCCTCGGTAATCCCCTTTCTGCATGGAACCAGTTAATTTGAAGACAATGATATATTTCTTTGTAATCTCGTGGCGTGCTTAGTGCAAAGTTCCCTGTTAGCAACAAATCGCCCTGCGACCTTTCGCTGTTTTCTACAACATGTAATAAAAGTATCAAACCTCTAGGCAATAGAAGACCATAGTTTAAATTACTCTCCTGTGTTTTTTTTCTCTCATACTCTTTGCATTTCCTAATGACATGTGGAGCTTAGCCAGCGGCTCTAAGACTCAGAAGGACGTTTTTCCTGAGTAAATTGTTTTCAGATCGACCTATCACCAAAACACGTCTGAACAGGCAAATGTGTTAACAAAAGTAGTACATGTCATTGTTAATTATATTTAGGAAACATCTTGTTAGTTTATAATGACCATGTCAATGATAGAAATAAGCAGAAATTTTCACTAGTTCACCAGATAAATTTATCTAGAAATCTACTTGTCCACCAATCCTTTCACTTGTCCAAATAAGTTGTAAGCAGAAATTTTCACTAGCTCACCAGACAAATATATCTAGAAATCTACTTGTCCACCAATCCTTTCACTTGTCCAAATAAGTTTGTTAGTTTTATTCAAGTGCAAGGACATTAGTTTTGATTGCTCAAAATGAAACTGCATTGAACATTTTCACTTGTCCCCTGGACAACCATTGAGGCGCATTTTGCTCTCATTGGACGTGCACTTGACCACTGGGCTACATCCTGCCTCTTTTAAAGGTAAATACACTTCAGTAGCAATACTATATGTGTAGACAAGTTTTATTTATAACTCATAATTATTCATTAATATCATTTTAGTTTGACCTTGCAATAAAACTGCAAAGTTAATATACCATTGTTACGTTTGGGTTGTGGGGTTTTCCCCCACCACGGTCTGCAAATGTATTGAATTTTTTTTACCCATCTGGGCACCAAAGTAGAATTATACATCCTACATGTAGTTTGGTGCAGGGCTCTAAATGACTGAATCAAGACCTTATTAATTCAGTATGGCATGGCGAAGTACACGCGAAAATCACCAACCTGCAAATCTCTGTTATTAAACCTGACAGAGGGGGCCAATGAATCCTCGGGGCGTTTGATGAGAAATTTATTGAAAAATGTATTTTATGTGGTCATCACCACTTCGCTATGGCAACACTTTCAGATATTAAGGAATTATTTGTTTGATGATTTTTTCTTTTTTTTTTACTTCAAAGAATTTTATGGAACTCTCTTAAACAGAAGAAGAACACCACAGGGTTTCATATAATGTAATAAAAAATAAAAAACCCAGAAGGTTAGTTTTCATAATGCTTCCAGTAACTGAACTTAAATTATTGGCATTTTTCAGTAATTGCAGTCACATACATGAAAATTACTGACTGGGTCATTTTCATACTCATTAAGAATAAAAAGCAACAGGCAAAGGTCAGAGTAGAACATTTCATTATTTTGTTTTTATATCAGCTATTATTATACACATGTATTCTTCCATATTTAAAAAAAAAAAAAATTAAATGGCGTCAACAATGGTGACCCCAATAAAGTGCTCCCATGCAGTGCTGGTCAAAACAAAAGTATTAACACCACACGAAAGAAGCAAGAGCGGATTAACTAGCTGCATCATCACACTCTATGACACAAACTTAAATAACCTATATAAACAAACCATCGGACATGAAGCTGGTAGGTACTGGGTTCGCCTCCTGGTAACAGCTCCTATCCAGAGTGAGTTTAACGACTCAACGGGTAGGTGTAAGGCCACTACACAGACTTCTCTCTCACTAACCACTAACCCTCTGTCCTGGACACAGTCTAGATAGCTGAGGTATGTACCCAGGACAGCATGCTTGAACCTTTTATTGGATATCAGCATGAAAATAACTACAAATGAATGAATGAATGAATGAATTAATTAATGAAATCCCTGACTTGGCCAGAACTCTATTTGGTAAAGTCAGATGTTGTGTCCGCGACAGGCATACATGAACAGTTCTCTGATGGAAGCATAACAATGCCTACCCACACCCAGTATAACTATTAGACATAAACATTAATTGGCTAGCTGTGCACATGCATGCACATGCTAAACGTTTGACTGATCTCTAACAGAATGCCAGTGTTTCACCCTATAATGTTCATCAGCCCTCTTGAAAGCCAATCAAGAAGATTATCGGACTACTAACACAAGTTATCTCCCACAACTGCTCTTCTGTGAAAGGAAAACACATAGATCACGGACAACCTGGCAAAAGATACCTTGCAGCCTGGTGAACTGGCCGTCCGTGCATGCTCACACCTTTGATCTCTTAAGTGTATAACCGAGCAACAAGACAATAAATTAATGCAGAATTCTTTTAACATTTAGCACTGTTAACCTTGGCAGAAGCAACATTGCAGGCAATATGTAAAACTTATGGATCACATGCTTTAAAATAAAGAATGGCATTAAATACTTAAGAGTTTTCATCACTTTAAGTGTACATAAACATACAAAAGAAAGAAAAAATTAATGCAGAATTATTTTAACATTTTAGCACTGTAGTACATGTATATCTAGGCATTACATATTTTCTAGTTGGGGAAAAGTCCTTTACTTTTATAGTATTTGAATTTATATATCCAATTAAAGTTAAATTAAAGTTTGTTTCGTTTAACAACACCACTAGATCACATTGATTTATTAATCTTCAGTTATTGAATGTCAAACATTTGGTAATTTTTATCATATATCCAATTAAGGTTCAAGTATACTGCCCTGGAAACACAGCCTGGACTTCCTTTCCTGGACATAAAAAAAAAGACCCCTCCCCCTCCCCCCCAATTTTTTTTTAATACATCTTCAATTAAGACCAGTCTTAACTACCTAATTTTTGTCATAACAATACATTAATGAAAAACCCATTAACATTTTAAAAATGTTATTCTTTTTGGTACTAGCATTATTCAATGTATTAAAAAAATTAAAAACACCCCAGATTTTGGTATGCATGCCTTGAAATAAGAAAGGCGTCAAATTCCTTCAGCAAACAGCGACTCATTTATGTGAAAACAATTCCAAGGGTCACGAAGATCCCCGTAGACAACAAATCTGCAGCTCCAGTGCCAAGACTCTGAACAAGAAATAAGAAAACAAACAGCGCCACTCTGTGTACAAACACAACATGCCAGTGGTAACCTTATTAAGAGATTTAGCTCTCTTCTCTCGGCTTTAAGCCTGCTTATTGGATTGGGCCATCTGTGTGTCTTTTGCTATTACATAAAGACTTATACAAGACTCCCTTTGCTCATCATGTTTTTTCTCTTACACAATGTTTACTTGATACAGCATTCCATTTGAACACATCATGAGCTTTTGTTCTTCCTTTTTATCTTTTTTTCTTGTCTGCATATCCTGAGTAGCGAGCCCAGACTACTGAGTTTTATTCCCAGGACAGTGTTGTTTGAACTCTAATTGGAGGCAGGATTTATCTCAGTTGGTATAACTCTCGCTTGAGGTGCTCGAGTCGAGGGATCAAACCTCCTCGGTGGACAGTTTATATGATTGGCTTTTCCCCCATCCCAACCAGTGTCCCACAATTGGTATATCAAAGGTTTGGTATTTTCTGTCCTGGCTGTGGTATTTGCTGTTCTGTCTGTGGAAAAGTGCATACATAAAAGACACCTTGCTGCTATAATGGAGAAATGCAGCAGGTTTCCTCAAAAATTATATGTCAGAATTAGCAAATGTTTAACCTCCAATAGCCAAAGATTAATAGATTAATGTGCTCTAGTGGTGTCGTTAAACAAAACAAACTTTAATTTCGAACCCTAACTGGACATGAAAATTTTAGATCAATGGTCAAGATAAAAGCTAAAATAACCTAAATAAAGCTGAAAACTTTATACCATAGTCAAATAAAAGTAATTTTTCAGCAATTCATATGAAATTCTGTTTATTTTGTGAAAAATATTTTATGCAAACAAACTAAAATCGGATTTAAAAAAAATAAAAAATAAAAAAATAAAAATAACACCACCTGAAGAAACATATCCCTGCTAGTACAGAAACATATCCCTGCTAGTATGGTAGTTTAAAAACTGAACTCCAGGTCATTTCAACCAAATGAAGCTTAAAAATCATCACCTTAAGGCTATCAAATCATTTTCTTTTTTCCAAGACAAATCAACATGACACTGGCCAATCACAACAAACTGGTCAGTTATTTTAGAAAGCAACATAAACACAAATCCCTGAAGCAAAATACAAAATGGTAAACTTATCCTTCAAAGGCAATCACCAGAAAATGTCCAGTTAATAATTTCTGTGGCACATCTGGTTCAAAACAAACACCCATGACCTGATATCAGAAGGTCATACGTCAGTATAACATCCAACCATCTGAAATCTTCATAAATTAAAAACAAAACTACACAAATATTACTTTATGATCACAACATAGATTATCCATTCTTTTTCTACTTAATTAATTTTTTCCGCAATCATTCAAAATAAAGAAGAAAAGTTGAATTAATTTAGCTAACATTAAGTGTGCAATGTGCCCATGTATCAAGCATACCCATTCATCTATAGCAATAATGTAAGACTTGTTTTTGGAATATGTAATTTTTTTCGGCTGAGGTCAAAATTTAAAAAAAAAGAAAAAGGAAAGTTGAATTAAATTAGCTAACATTATGTGTGCAGTGAGCCCATATATCAAGCATATACCCATGCATCTATAGCAATACGACAGTGGGTTTTCTCTCTCTATATCTGTGTGGTCCTTAACCATATGTCTGACGCCATATAACCATAAATAAAATGTGTTGAGTGCGTTGTTAAATAAAACATTTTCCTTCCTATAGCAATAATATAAGACTAGTTTTTTGGAATATGTATTTTTCTTGGGATGAAGTCAAATGCTACATGTACTTTCTAAACCTCAGGGCTGTTTTACCTGTAGACCTGAGGTGACTGGGAATGCGCAAGGAATATGTTTTCTCACCAAACAAGCTCAAATCAAACACTGGAGGGTGGCCTGACTGACCACAAGAAGAAAACACCAGGCTCGATTATCTGTTGGCAACACATGTACTTTCACAACAACCCACTACAGCCATATTATTTCTGCTAGAAATAGTCTTTCAACATGGATTCCCCCATTAATGTTTTTTTGCTTTAAGCATCTAATGTACGATTGCAATAGTTCTCCTAATTGTAAATTCGCTAGATAAAATTCTTTGTTTTTTTTGGGTTGTTTTTTTGCATTCTAAATGTGATCAAGTTCTGTTCATACCTTTTTTCTATAACAATAAGCTTAAAACCAAAATGTTTTGATGATGTGAGGAAAACTAAGTGGACTATTCTGAAGCCTGAATACATGACTGAGTAATCCTTGATGGGAATAAAATGGAAGACTTAATTATATTGGTTTTAGTTTTTATTATTATTCATAATTAAAATGCACAAATATTAACACAATAACAACCACACTAAAGTCCCTATCACTGAATCTCCAATTAACATTTATTTATGAGGTTGATCTTTAAGCCAAAACACCGGCCTCGATGGTGTCGTGGTTAGGCCATCGGTCTACAAGCTGGTAGGTACTGGGTTCGGATCCCAGTCGAGGCATGGGATTTTTAATCCAGATACCGACTCCAAACCCTGAATGAGTGCTCCGCAAGGCTCAATGGGTAGGTGTAAACCACTTGCACCGACCAGTGATCCATGACTGGTTCAACAAAGGCCATGGTTTGTGCTATCCTGCCTGTGGGAAGCACAAATAAAAGATCCCTTGCTGCCTGTCATAAAAGAGTAGTCTATGTGGCGACAGTGGGTTTCCTCTAAAAACTTTGTCAGAATGACCATATGTTTGACGTCCAATAGCCGATGATAAGATAAAAAATCAATGTGCTCTAGTGGCGTCGTTAAATAAAACAAACTCTTTTTTTCTTTAAGCCAAAACACAATTCTCCTTCCTAGACAAGGCCCCAAAAACATTATGGCTACCTGAAAATTTTCCTGATCTTTGTATATTTTCTCAACCATTTGCAAACACATCACTAAATGTAAAAGCAATCATTTGCAAACACATCACTAAATGTAAAAGCAATCATTTGCAAATAAACATGTTTTTCTAGTGTAAAGATGAGACACAAAAGTAACTATCTAATATACATATGAATTAGCAATTTCTGATAAAAGTACACCAAAAATAAACATCGCGGGATGTTTGTTTGTTTTTACAATGTAGTTGTTTTACTTCCACTCCCAGAGTGGGATCCCCTGCAGGTCCAGTCAATCATTTTATTCTCCAGATTTTACAGATCCCAGGAGGATGTTTGGGGCTGCTTTTTAACTTATTTAATATACAGATTTTGTTTACATGTTCTAACTTAGAACATTAGAAACTTAGTTTTTGTTTTTGTTTAGGTTTTATTTTTGCTTTTTTTTTGCTTTTTTTTCGCTTGTTGCATGTTTCTTACATTTATGAAAGTTAAAAACATATCACTCCAATGATTCCTGTGAAATCAAAACAATCAAATTAAAAGTCCAAATGATAATCTCATCCTTACCAGATATACTTACATGTTTTAATTTTATTCAAGTAACAATAAAGTTAAAGTAAAAGTAAACTTTGTTTTATTTAACAACGCCGCTAGAGCACAATGATTTTTTATCTTATCATCGGCTATTGGATGTCAAACATATGGTCATTCTGACACTGTGTTTTTTTTAGAGGAAACCCGCTTTTGCCACATAGGCTACTCTTTTATGACAGACAGCAAAGGATCTTTTATTTGCGCTTCCCACAGGCAGGATAGCACAAACCATGGCCTTTGTTGAGCACTCACTCAAGGTTTGGAGTCGATATCTGGTTTAAAAATCCCATGCCTCGACTGGGATCTGAACTCAGTGCCTACCAGCCTGCAGACCGATGGCCTAACAACGATGCTACCGAGGCCGGTGAATACAGTTAAAGACTGTTATTTAAAAAGTATTATAAAATTTATTAACACAAGTTCTCTTTGAAGCTAGTTAAAAACAGGTTATTATATAGATAGGAAAAAAAGGGTTGGCAATTCAGTGAATAAACATCCATATCCAATTATCAAAACATGGCTTTACTTCAAGCTTATAGCCTTCTGAGAAACCAAATTTCAGTTAGTTTGCTGTACCAAAAAAAAGGGATATCATTTATAAGCTGCCAGATCACTTCACCAAACCCAAACAATGCGTAGAGATTTTCAACCAATGTGTCGTGTAGGTGGCTGGCCAAAACTTCAACATTGTTAGGTCCGGTCAACAGGTTCTTGGATTTCACAGACCTGAGAGAAAAGATTCAATTTCCCAATGTAATTAACAGGTAAATTCACAAAGGTGAGTCAGGAAGCTAACACCGGTAATTCGTCTGGTGACAGACTGTCCAGTCCTTTCGTGTGGCATTCAGAGGCTGGTCATTTCATTGTCTGTCACCACAAACAGATCCAATCTCACCACTTCCTGCAGATTGAAGTACAACACGATATTCAACCTGTTAGACCTGGGCTTCTGCGGGCAACCTTGTAACCTACAAAACACCTTTTACCTTTCAGTCCCGACTAGAATATGTGAACAGGTTTCTTGATTTGGGGTGTGACTTGAATATGTTAACAGGATTTTCTGTGAGGACAAAATGTCTGTTTTCTTATACAGTGAAACCTGTATAAACCAGAACCTGAACAATCCGGAATCCTGTCAAAACCAGCCAAGTTTGGAGTTCCTGAATTTTCTAAATTTTATAAAATGACCCTCTGAAATGCGGGTCCTGTCTAAATCAGATAAATATTAGATCCCTAGCATAATGACCAAGAATTGTATGCTCACCATAATTATAATGTATTTTCTTCCATTAAGCATCTCCCATTATTTAAATAAAGACATAACAACATCAAATGTTTACTGAATTTCCTTTTTTCATTCTGGTTTATCTTTTACGAAAGAAATATTTAGCCATAAATATACTGGTAAGTATCAAAAATAATTAAAATTTAACAGATGCACGTTATCCGACTAACTATAAATAATAATAATAAAAAACACATTCCTGCTCCGTCCAGGAAGATATGTGTACTTAAAATAATGAGCAAACTTTCATTTCGTTTTCATAGACTATCGGATGAATGACAAATGTTATTGTAAACCCCGAGGTTCTCCATTAAAAAAATACATATCACCCACTCATAATGGAGGGGCTTGTTTTTCTTAACCACAGCGCTTCTGTCATTTTTTATCTCATAAACGCCACCATCAAAAGACTTTGTGTCACTTTCAACAGTATGTCAGGCTGACCGAAAAAGCAATTTGTTGCTTAGCAGTTGCAGGATGAAAGTTTCAATGAAACTTATTGCAAAACTTGATCCCAACCAGAGAAACACAAATTCTACTAACCACATCTAACACTGGCGTTTCCTCTGTAAAGCACGAAACCTAATATTTCTCGTCAAATTGATTTTTTTATTTTTTTTTGCTGGCCTCCTATACTGAACCGCTTTTGCAATATTCATTAAAACCTCTAAGGATGCCTTGGCATCATAACCCCACTGACTTTTTACATTTAATACATGTTCTTTTGTGTGTTTTTTGTAGCTTCACACACATTTAATCCATTGTGGTCCAAACCATAGGGCATGGTTAATATTGCATCTCTCAAGAGTGCTACAGATTCGAAATTAAATTCTTGTCCACATCAAAGATTAAATGACATATTGGTAATATTTACAAAAAAAGAAAAAAAAACATCCAACCAGAAAATATGTTGCATGTAAGTAAGGGTAAAAGGATAGCGTATATATGACACATAATAATTCTTTTTTTAGAACAATACGAGGATAGGAAGGATGATTTAAACCTCCAAATCACTGAAATGTTTAGCTTTAAATAAGATTATACAACAGACCAAAAAAATCCCGCTGCACCCAAACTAGTGAGATCTAAAGTCATGTCCACCCTAACTGGTTGAAAAAAGCTAAATAATTCAACAGATGGGGCTATAAATGCTATGACCAACTGATTCTCAGGCAAATGCTCTAACCATTAAACCACATTCCGCTCCTTGCCAAATAACAATACAGATTAACCCTGTGTCAATATTAGCATCAAATTTACAATGTTTATGACTGGTGAAGGAGAAGAATAAAAAAAAAACAAAAAAAATAAGTCGACTGTTTAACAATCTAAACACAATCCACGCTGATGGAAATAAATGATGAATGCTGGGAAGTCCCCGGCACACGGCCTCCTGGGAAATTGGTACCAGGAAGGGACCTAGGCTTCATCACAGATGGATAACAAGTGATAATGAGTGGCGCTGCTGGGGTCCGTAAATCACAGACTGCTTCTAAAATGAATCACAGTTCTATATAGCCACGGCAAGCCAGAGCAAGCACTGCAGTTGTTGCTGTAGGGAAGGAAGGAAGCTGGGGTGGCTTGTATAAATCTATATATTAGCGCATTCCTCTACGTGTCAGAAAGAACTGGATTCCCATTAGTGTTATTAGATGATATGACAGACATTTGTGTGCTGCACTCTTCGGGGCAATTCAATTTGTAAAACTGATCAGGCATGTTGTAACGATACCTTGTAGGACTGGTCTAGTTCAAAATCCATGTACATGCATGCATGCAACAGCTCGTTTTGGAGACAGAAAAAATATGGGGGGAAAAACAATTTAATACAATTTTAAATCCATGTTTGTTTTGCCAAAAGATGTAAAATATTAATTCCAACATGCAGGATCTCGTAGTGAAGAAAGACCTAAAACCTAATGGATTCAGTTCTAAATCCTTTCTCTCATATTCAGAGGCTTTTGCTTTTGGAGGAGAAAGAAAAGAAAAAAAAAAACATGAAAAAAAAAAAACATGAAAAAATATTAAAAGGAAAATGTTTTTTGTGTATTAAAAGCACAACCTAATTGCATAGAGTAAAAAAAAAAAGAGAAAAAAAAGAAGCAAAAATGTTTTAAAAAAAATCCTCTTTTTAAAAAATTAACAACAAGAGGTTTATAATGCATTTTTCTCACTCTCATAATAGCACAAACCATGCAGCCTAAAAGCTGCAATTAACTGAAAGGTACTATCATGGATGGCCATGCTGGAATAGGAAAAAAAAGAGCCCCAGTCCCTCCAGTGATGGGGATTGATCCCTCAATCTCTTGCATCTCAGATGAATTCATGCTAAAATGCTTTATTAAAAAATGTAATAATACCGGTACCTCTACCAATACAACAAACACATACCAGGTGTTTCATCGCGGCCTAATCTTAATCTGCGTTCTGCTCATGGTAACTACAACTCTACAGTACGGCACTGACCTCCTGCATGACCTTAACGAAAGGGAGCACAAAGAGGTTTTATTATCTGCAGCGATGAGGGACAAAAACCCAAGATCAGGGACATCATTGTCAGAGAAAGCACGGCCTGTAACTCTGAGAGAAAGAGAGAGAGAGAGAGAAAAAAAAACCCACAGCCAACCTCTTACACAAGCCATGCAGTCTTCTCCTTGTAGAGAAAGTGCAAATATTATTTCTGTCTCTCCGGTCATATTTTCATAAAGAGAGATCACTTTTATAGCCAAAATTATGTCAATACTGATGCCTCTCCATTGAGATAAAGGAAGTAAGGATCCTATTAAAAAAATACAAATAAAAACATTATGCAGTGGAATTTCTAGGTCAATAGCTCCGTATGTGAAGTGTTCAGCCAGCAATTGTCAATACAGTAACGTTAAAACCGAAGGAAAGAAAAAGAAGAAGAAAAAAAAAAAAGATATTAAAAATAATTGCTTTGAATAAGAATAAGAAAGCAATTCTTTGTGTATTGAAAACCTGTACAGAATGTACACACGGGTGTTAGATAAATCATTTTTACAATTAGGAAATGGCAAACTGGCAAATGAAAATGGTCAACAATTTGAGCAAATATCATATTGTTCATGCAGCACTGGCCGTTGTTTGTTTTGTGTCGACTATGTGGTGCACAGCGGCATCTTGAATCAATACAACTAATATTCAGAGACGAGCACCACAGTGGAGGAAAACACACTAAGATCATACGTTGCTTGCCGAGAAAACTGACATTAGATTGATGAGATACTGTCGAGACACGCCAGAATAATCTCGACCATCCTCATGCTACAATCTAAGATTAAATATCAATAGTTTGTCAACACACTACAGTAACTATGACGTTGATGGTTTCAAAAGCAATATCATACAGTAAGTACACGAGGGAAGTTCAATTCAAAATTGCCCCTGTTCTTTGTGTCCAATTTTCAGTGATTGGTGTGTCAAAGGTTGTGATATGTGCTGTCCTGTCTACGGGGAACAGTGCATATAAAAGACAGCTTGCTGTTGGTCGATAATGGTGGCTAGCTAGTGGATTTCTTCTCTCAACCACATGTGTAGTTTGAAAGAACAAATCTGTGTCCTGTTACCATTTTTGAATTTTATTAGCAGAAAGGAACACATCTTTTGTCATTGACATACATACAGATAGGGCAGCACATACCATGACCTTCTATATACCAGTCATGTAACACTAGTAGGAACTATGAATGAAAGCCCATTGGGTTCACTGAAAAAACCCTCAGTTGATCAGTCCCAAAATCCCATTCATCTAATAAAGCTGACACTTTTGCATTACCGGTACATTCTATGTCATATCATGCACATGCTGTATACCGTTTAACCAAGTTGAAAGTGTTTATTTTGTTGTTGTTGTTGTTGTTGTGGGGTTGTTCTGGGGTGGTGGTGATGGTGGTAGACTTTCATAAGTCTCTAAATTAAATCATTGAAAACTAATTCCGTCAATACTCTTGAAGCAAACCAAATGTCATTATGTCATACAACCTGTAAATACTTTTGTATGTTGGAAGTTTGTTTATGTATATTTTCTAAGGTAATAAGATAAACATTTTCGCCATTATAAATGTTAGACCGCTTTCACAAGATAACACTGTCCCGTGACACTCAATCCCCCACTTAGACACAGTTAGAAGTGTTCTCCGGAAAATACGCCTAGTTTTCGTTTCAGCCGAGGGCAAATGACACAACTAGGTATACGACTGCTGTTTCTCAAAACACACACTAATGGTTTTCACAGACTACACACATTTAGAGAAAATTAACAAGATCATTCACGTATTTAGCTACTTCTTCTTCTTCAACTGTCATCACCGAGGGCAGCGTACATGTGTAGTTCAGCAATTATATTTAAAGCACATGCCCATGAAAATCCACACACAGAGAGAGAGAGAGAGAGAGAGAGAGAGAGAGAGAGAGAGAGAGAGAGAGAGAGAGAGAGAGAGAGAGAGAGAGAGAGAGAGAGAGAGAGAGAGAGAGAGAGAGAGAGAGTATTTTCCTATACATACATACTTTGTTTAAATACAAATTTATTTTGTGAGCTATTTTACAATTATTGATGTCATCAATATATCAAAGATGTATGTCTATATCCAAAACCAATTTGCCACTGAATTGTTTAACTATAATGTTAGTTACTGTGTTTTTTCTTTAAATATGCCAATACTAAATGAAGAGCATTGACAAAATTACATCTGTACATTTTTTGCTAATAATGTACTAGAATTATAATGTCTTGCATCCACCACCGTCATTAATTCTGGGAAGGAAGGAAAGGTTTTATTTCATGATGCACTCAACACATTTTATTTACAGTTATATGGCCTCCAGACATATGGTTAATGGACCACACAGATACTGAGAGAGGAAACCTGCTGTCACTACTTCATGGGCTACTCTTTTCGATTAGCAGCAAGGATCTTTTATATGCACCATGCCATAGACAGTATAGCACATATCATGGTCTTTGCTATACCAGTCGTGGTACACTGGCTGGAGCAAGAAATAGCCTAATGGGCCCACCGACGGGGATCGATCCCAGACCGACCACACATCAAGTGAATGCTTTACCACTGGGGTACGTCCTGCCCCAATTAATTCTGGGTGTTCCAGCCTCTGAAGCACTTGACCACATCTCTGGAAACTTGTCACATGGATGTTAATCAGTCCGTCTTTACACTTGTTGGACCAATTGGAATCAATGGATTATTACAGCAGCAGCGGTGGTTGTGTTGGACTCGATGAAATCATCATGCACTGTTGAGATTCCTGGAACCCAGGCTGAGGCTGCAGCTTATTAGATCTGCCACACACCTCATCAAATTGACCAAGTCTTGCAGAATCAGTCCACTAACGACCCGAGATGACCCCGCACATTCTGATGGCATTCCCGTCCAACTCAGTCGCACACTTGTGGATACTCTTCATTCATGACAAAATTGGATCATCTGCTTCAACTTTTAGGAAAGTGCAGACTTAATTCGAAGGCTTGCCTGTTTACCAGTGGATTACCAGCATCGGTCATGACAGATCATAGGAAGTACTTTTTATGATCTGTACAGTGGGAAAACATGATGGTACCGGCTAAGGATGGACATTTCAAAATAACACAAGTTCTATAGTCTAGCAAATCAATTATGGCTAGATACAGCTGTATTACTTTAAAATTTTCAACAAAATTCTCTCTTTTTTTCTACAAAATTGTAACAGTAACTTCATTGTAATGAATCGATGAATTGATCATAGCTATGTATTGCTTTGACCTAACAAATGCAAGGCAAGCAAAAAATTTTTTCTCTTAGCTTAAAATGTGTCAAAAGATGATGAAGGACCATCCTTTTATTGACAACTCATTGAAAAAGGAGTAACTACACATAAAGAAGGCAAAACAGATTTGGTTTTTGCATAATAACTTCAGAATGTTCAATTTCGCAGCTACTTTTCTTTTGTCAGATCAGGGCCGTGTACCGGTACTGTTCCTAAATGAAAACCTCACAACAACAAAAGTACCAGTCTAGCAAATCAATCATGGCTATATATAGCTATATAACTTTCAGGTAGAAGTCGATTTTATGATGGGTTGTTATTGTTCCTTGCTTGGCACATCAAAGTCTTTTTCATCTTTGAGGCAGAACGAATCGTCAGACATTTCCATTATTTCCACTGATAGGTTCGACTTGTATATGGATGTATGAAAACTACTTTCTATGTGGTTATCATTACTTTGTTGATGCCTGGAGGTGATGGGATGGACACTGAACTTAGGTTCAATCAATTTATCAATGAATTAGGCCACTAAAAGTGCTTTGGAAGAAAAATACACAGAGACTGCAACCCACGCATTAATGGGATATAAAAGTTATCAAGTGAGTTTTTGTAACCACTATAATACTGGTAGAACTACAACTTCCAAAAGGAAAATTACAAGACACAAATAAGTATGAAATGAAGACATGTCATGTGAAAATTATTTAATTTAAACTGAATTAATATAAAAAATCAAGACTGTAATTAATTATTTTATTTCAAAATTACAAATATATTTTATGACAACGTGGTCTTAATTTCTAATTTGCTAAATCCCTAGATTTAAAGCCTATTTCCAAAATGAAAAAAAAAGCAGCTAAACGTATTAAGATAAAGAACATTAATACAAGTCAAACTCAGTAGATTGGAAAATATTATCAGACATGGTGACTCCATTTATGTGACAACCCTGCTGCTTATCCACATTGTCTATTGTTATTTGTCATCCAGCCCCACTTGGCTTACACTATAGACCCCACAATACCTCCCATCAACCATGAATGAAATATCGATGGATGGCCATAACAAAAGTAAGGAGGTTTACTTTGAAAGTTTTACTTAAGTTAATGGACAAAGATGAAGCCAAAGTCAGCGTGCAATCACCGGTTCTAATGGTGTATAATATGATGAATAATGTGAAACAAGATTCAGTGATTGTGTGTAGCAAGAGGTGAACTATGTGCACCTGATAAATTACCATACATGTCACAAAAAGCCTCACATCTTCTCAGTTTAGTTAATGATCCATTTCCATATCAAAATTGGCTTCTGGCAGACATTTTTGCATACAGGCCAAAAAAAAAAAAATGGAGAGAAATAATAAATCATATAGTTTGTTACCTGTTTTAGTGAACTATATATGCATTCCATGGTAGTTTGTTTGTTTATTTGTTTGTTTTGTTTAACAAAACCACTAGAGCACATTGATTTATTAATCATCGGCTATTAGTCAGAGACAAAAAATTTTTTTATTAGTAGCAAGGGATCTTTTAAATGCACCATCCCACAGACAGGACAGTACATACGTGGTGCACTGGTTGGAATGAGAAACAGCCCAATAGGCTCACCGACGGGGATCGATCCCAAACTGACCGCTCATCAAGCTAAGCGCTTTACCATTGGGCTGCATTCCATGGTAGCTGCCGATTCCTAAAGACCAAAGATGAAAGGAAGGAAGTACAAATGTATATAGAGATACCAAAATGTGTATACTAGTATCCTTGATACACAGCACACAAACACATGGTCCCTCTATTGTGTGACATTAACTGTTCTTAGTTTTAATACCTCAGACTTGGTGACTTTACAGATGCAGTTTTGTCAATGCTGTTCATTTGGTATGGTGTATTTAAAGAAAATACAGTAACTAACATTATAGTCATAATAATTCAGCAACAAATTGTATTTGGATTTAGACTATCATGGATATATTGATCAACAAATAATTGTAAAACCACAAATCCCTGATGAAGTTCAAAACACAGACATGCATAATGTATGTGATACTCATGAATAATATATATTAAAAGAAAAACAACGTATTACACTCACTATTTTAATTTTATTAATCCTTTGTTCAAAGGAGTCCATGATATGTTTCAAAACTATGTTGAAGATATTATGGTCTCACTCACCTATTTTATTTCAAAAGAAAGGCAAGTACATTTCATTACCGGTATAACATACATGTATTCATCAATGACAGGAACTAGACTGTACACTCACTATTTTAATTTTATTAATACTTTGTTCAAAGGAATCCATGTTGTTTCAAAGCCATGTTGAAAATAAATGTATGTATTATGGTCTCACCAACATATTTTATTTCAAAAGAAAGGCAACTCACTGTATTACCGGTAAGTCATATTCATCAATGACAGAAATCACTATACTATACACTCACTATTTTAATTTTATTAATCCTTTGTTCAAAAGGAATCCATGGGGTGTTTCAAAACATTTACTGAAAATATCATGGTCTCACCCACATATTTTATTTCAGGAGTAACCAACGGAAAATTGCCAACAAGCTGTACCCCTGATGTTTATGTCGCAATATTTTGAAAGCTCATGCTGGCAGCCGAGTTAACTGAAGCATTGCTTCACGCTGCTGGTAAATGTGGAAATAAAATGCAACTTGTGAGAAAATGTTTAGCTGTTTGTGGCTACATTTCAGCTTTAGAGTTATTTTACGAGCTTACTGGTTGATATCAGCATGATCTAATCATTCAGTTTAAACTCAACTAGGATGTTTAATGTGAAATATCAAATTGCTATAATTGGAGTCATTCTGGCAGCTGTAGTGGACATATACTGTACAACAAAAGAAAATGCCCAAATAAGGCTGGTCCAAAATACACGACATAAGCTTAAATTATATATACACATGATTATAAACCTTTATGTCTAAATTTAGTACATTAAACTTAGGTTATTCACTATGACTGAATGACATTTGTGTAAGTCTAGAATCAATCATTAATTCATTCATTTCAACTTATTTTTTTGTGCTGATATCAAATTAAGGTTCAAGCATGTTGTCCTGGGCACACACAACTTAGCTGTCTGGGCTGTCTGTCCAGAACAGTGGGTTAGTTATTAGTACCAGTAGTTAGTGAGAGAGAAGAGGGTGTAGTGGTCTTACACCTACCAAATGAGTTATTAAAACTTGCTCGGGTGAGGGGAGCCGGTATCGGGCTGTGAACCCAGTACCTATACCAGCCTCATGTCCAATGGCTTTAACCACGGCACCACCAAGCTTTGAGTTTTACACTGAGCTCTCTTTATATAGCCAACTCCACACTTCTAATGGCTTTAAACGTTTTCTTTCAATATCTTAATTCATCCGCATTTCCACACAGCACATCTGTGGAGTGTTTTTCAGGAGAGGATTGAGTAACACTGAATGGACATTGTCCACACGCAGATTACGCCCATGACAAGAGCATTGTCTTCGAGTTTTATAAGCAAGCAAACAGACATTAAACATTTTATGACCTTCTTCAAGTCAAGCCACGATAGAGAGAGTCCTGTCCTAACTGGCCATTATTACAATATAGAGACCCTCTGGCCAGCAGTCTGTCCACACTGACCGATGGTCACTTGTGGTCACTGCTGACCTTTGCAAATATTACGGGGACTGCTATAAATATGGGCTTTTAGTCTCTACAGGTGGCACGCATGCCCAGACACACATTTTGCATACCTAAAGCTGTGGGGATAATGGTAAACGTTTTCCAATTGTACGTTCCGACTAAATGTGCTGACAGTCTCAAAAGCCAAAGTCTTACGGCAAACATCGATCTTAATAAGGCGGACAGGGAGATTAGTGGGTCCCCGTGCTGGTCAGCGACACTTGTGGACTAACACGCAACACGGGTAAACAGTTTAGAGACAATTGCCCGGCCACGTATTGTCCAGCGACAAAGACTGGACGATGGTGTTTCCGTATCACACACAGCTCCGATGCTGGTTCATCCGTCTGCCGAAAAACATCAAAACTAACCCAGGTCCCGTGCATGACCTCATTTTAACAGCTAGTATTTAAGAAACTTAAAAGATTACTACATTATGTATTTCATTAAGTTGAGAGATTCAGTTAAAAGATTTTATGACCTACATATAGCATTGTTGAAAATGATAAAAAAATTTACAATGCAGAAATCTTTTCTTTTCTTTTTTTAAGTGCCAAATTCTTTAATTTTTGTTGGATTTTTTTTTTAACTCACATTTATTCTTTATTTAGTATTTTACTTATTTTAATTTGTAATCCTACATCATCAGTTAAACACATTTATTTCTTCTATTTACAGTTTCTTTACAAGGTAATGCTGTATTTTGGTCATTTGACATTATTTAGTATTTCAAAATATTCATTTTTCATTTTCTTTTGTCTCTTTCTTTTTCTTTCCTTCTCCTGTTTTTATATATTCTTCAGAAAGCATGGCATATCTTACCAAATATTTTCTATGCAAATCTAATTCCATCTCTTTTTCCATGTTTATACAACTAAATAACAACATTGCATGACAGCTAGCAAAGCACATCTGAAGCATGGCAAGAAATGTTGTTTGTAATATACAGAAAACATTTTCCCCCAAGAAACTGGAGCATCATCATTAGCTCACAAAACATTTGGGCAGACGTGTTGCTTACTTTGTAAAAGGAAGAAGAAAAAAGACTGGAGCAATGGAAGAAACAAACATTTCAGGCTAATCTGACAGCTGTGAAGACTACAATTGATTTTCCATACATAATTATTTATGGGCGGCGTACCTTGACACTCGATTACTAAATATTTCTCAAACGCCATGGAAACATGATTACACTGAAACTTGTAGTACAGAGACATATACATAACGAAGTTACCTGTATTGATCTAGCTTATTTAATGTTTTATCTAATGTTGCCATGGGAATACATGTTCTCGGCAGATGATAAAGGGGAGGAGGTGGGGGGGGGGGGAGTGGCAGGAGTTGAGGCAGAAGGGTTATAGTTTAATACTTGATGCCATAGATGGCAGCAGTACAAAAAGGATGTTAATACTAACAACACACATAGAATACATCGTACCCAGCCATTATATTTAAAACTTTTTTTTTTTTTTTTTTTATAAATCCCAAAGTCCCAATTCCAAAAATGATTTATTACTTATATGTTCATTGAACACCTTCCTTTTATTTTTATTTTCTGTTTCAATTCTAATCAACATGAGTTTTACTTGTATAATTTATTATTTTTGCATTTACCATAGTTTGACACACAACAGCCGATGTATTTTTCATGCTGGGGTGTCATTAAACATTCATTCATTCATTCATTCATTCATTCATTCATTCATTCATTCATTCATTCATTGTACAATTTATTAATCCTCAACTGCATTGTGTTTTTAGACATACCGCTTCTTACACAGTCAAGCCTGCCTACCCTTACACCAGCCACAACACCAAATCCAAAAGACTTAACAACAAAACACTACACGTACAATAAAAAGTTCTTCTCCCTAAGGACCAAGTATCACAAACAGACGGACAATGCACAAGTATATGAAGGTGTCAATGCAAAAATTCAAAGGTTTTCTTTTCCTTTGTGTCTAAATATTGACCCACCCATGCAGAGATTATTTGCTAACATATTGCCAATATAGTATTCCACCCAGTCTGCTTTCATAGGGAGCTTGTTTTTTTTTCTTTGGCGGATGAGCATAAAGATGTAAACAAATAATTTTCGCATTGAAAAGCTAGCATCTGTTATTGCAGACCCTAAATCCATGTTTTTATCAGGATTTCCCAACAAGTTGTAAACACAGCTTCAAATCAACACAACTTTGTGAATTGTGACCTTGTATTTAAGGCAGATAAAAAATCTATTGAATCGGTTTCCATGCATTCTCTAAACACCCGATAACATCAAACATATCATCGAAAAACTTAAAAAGATCACATGACTGCACAAAGGCAAGGTGAAGGACTGTCATGGTTGGTCAAAGGGCAGAAGAAAAGATGACTGTTGTAACTCTGACATAGATGGTCAAAATTTAGAAAAGACAACCAAGAAAGCAACAATTATGCAGAATTAAATTTCACACCTATGACAAATATATTTCGTGTTACTAAAAAAATCTTTTTAAAAGTTCAATTAAACTAAAACTTTTAAAAGTTCAATTAAAAAACTTTTTAAAAGTTCAGTTCAAATTTTTTTTTTTTAATTTAATTAAAAAAAATTCAAATTATGAAACTATAAACCAAGTTTCACTGATGAGCTATAAGTGTTAAACTAATGTTGAGCTAAACGCAAAAACTCACAATGTTGCTGCCATGACCATCAGAAAAGTAATACCTATATTTTGCCTTTTAACTTCATAATGACAAGATAAAAAAAAAACATCTGCTGTAACCCTTTTAAGATTGGTCAAAAGTACAAAAGTAAGAAACGACAACTCTGTCATAACCTTGCCATGGCTGGTCAATTGATTAGCACGATCATATTTACCAAAGGACAAGTCCTACATTTGCTCATCACTCTAAATTAATCCCGATTTCTATCAGTGCTCCAACACATTGACCAGTGCTCTTGATACACAGCCAACATGCAGTTGGAGATCTACGATCACTATCTAATGGATTAGTGCTGTCGCCGAGCCTCCTTCAGACGCCTTGCAAATACAAATCATTAAACATGCTTTCCCTCAAGTCGTTAAAAATCCAATGATTGCCTTCAGCAGCAGACCAAATCTGAAGTGACCATGAAACTGTTCCAGCTTGTTTGTCCATGCTGACTCCAAAACTGAAGTGCGATGTAAGCAGATTTATGTGTTCAATTTATTTAATTTATTTATTAACCAATGTATGCAAGAAATAATTCTCTTCATATGCAACTCTTTTTTTTTTCCTTTTAGATTGCTTTTATTAAAATCAACAAATACTCAGTATTTATTATATAAACAAGTGGATTTAAAATTTAGAAGTAATTTTTAAATGCATTAGTTAATAAGCTAAAGTTTAATGTTTTAACAATTTTGTTGAATTTTTCTTCACATAATATTCAACACAGTGACAAATAATTGTGCAATAATTCAATTATTAAAGTCTGTTACTTTTCACTTTTAATCAAATTCGATTACAGATTTGGATCCTTCAGATGATGCAACAGGAAACAGAAAAATTCAAGACTTTATCACCGCTCTGTCGAACATTTTCTAAGTAACGAAATATTCCTGTTACTTGATGCAGCCCAAATGCCTAGTTAATGCTATTTGATTTGACCTAAACGCCATGTTAATGAACAGTGATTAACAGGGGGCCAACTGGCTGTGTTGGCAGAAGACTTCATCAGAAAGATGATAATCTCCTGGGGATTATTAGGTGGTGAGATCCTGGTCTCCTCCATGTCTCACAGTCACCATTCAGACAGATCGCTTTCTCCATACAAGGAAATTATTTTACGATTTCTCCCGTCTGATTGGGTATCGGATGTTTTCAAGACAGATTTAAATGGAAGGATTTAACCAATATCCTACGGGCCTCGGTGTTGTAGAGAGGTTAAGACATTGGACTTGAGGCTGGTGGGTACTGGGTTTGACTCCTGGTACTGGCTCCCACCCAGAGCAAGTTTAACAACTTAGTGGGTAGGTGTTTTTCGACCACTACACAGACTTCTCTCTCACTAACAACTAACAACTAACCTCTAACCCACTGTCCTGGACAGACAGCCAAGATAACTGATTAGCTTGAACTTTAATTGGTTATAAGCACACAAATAAATATAAGCAAACAAACCATTTTTCCATTTCCATTTCCATTTATTTTCGTGCTTATATCCGATTAACGTTCAAGCATGCTGTCCTGGGCACGCACCTCAGCTATCTGGGCTGTCTGTCCAGGACAGTGGGTTAATTGTTAATTGTTAGTGGTTAGTGTGAGAGAAGAGGGTGTAGTGGTCTTACACCTATCCATTGAGTCATTTAAAACTCGCTCTGTGTAGGAGCCGGTACCGGGCTGCGAACCCTGTACCTACCAGCCTTATATGTCCGATGGCTTAACCACAACACCACCAAACCAATATTCATGGAAGAGACTCATCTTGTTTAAGACTGGCTGGTACTGGGGTTAAATCCCCAATACCGGATCCAACACAAAGTCAGTGAAAGTTTTTCTACATCCCCTGAGTTGGAATAAGATATTTGTTGTGCATGGGAAAGTGCACATAAAAGATAGCTTGCTGTTAAACAGAAGGAAGAGACAATGAGTCGACAATAAGTTTCGTTTCTAAACAAAGAGTTGGAATTATTATATGCTAATTAACACAGCTAATAGCAGCTGATTAAATAATATGCCACAGTATCTAAAGGTCTTCCTTAGTCATCTGTACAGACAACTATTTTAGACTTCACACATTTAAAAAAAAAAATTCGGTCTGAAATAGTTATTTACACTTTTGTGCATTAATACTGCTGATAGCTGCACATGCATGAATTTAATACAAATTGCAATGTTAAAAGCATTAAAAAAAAAAAATTCCGAAAACGGTGCACAGAATTAAGTTACTGTATGTTGCACGGATATGTGCTAACCGTTACTGCCTCCATTGAATTCCAGCTTTATCGGGTTCTGGGTCCAACAGTATATCATTTCAGGTAGAAAAAAGGAAAATTTTAATACACCTGATTCCACTGATAAAGCAGCATGGAAGAAGCCTTGGCCTCTCGGTGTCACGCAACAACTGTAAATATCCATTGATTACCGTACAAGTGAATTTCAGTAATTGGCGATACCGGATATGACCTGATCGAATCGATAGCGAACCGTACACTGTATACAGCAGGTAGCAATACAATGGAGCAATGCTGCGTGCTTCGATGGGCCTCATACACAATTAATAGTGGAAGACCAAAAACACATTCTTGTAGCCACAAGGGCACAATAATAATCTTCTTTTTTCTGCTTTTTTTTTTGCATTTTTTTTGCATAAACCATGTGCACTTTGAAATTGCATATCTTTAGATAACTTGATGTTCATGTGGAAGTGCTTTTGAGCACCATCCCAGATGAATAAATGAAAGAATAACTGACAAATGCAACCTTAGAGAGATGCACAGAGGGAGTCCGGCAAATGGACAGATGGATGGGTGGAAGGATGGATATATGTGATGAACAAATTGTATTAAAAAGATACAACAGAGGGTGTGATGGATAGACAGATGGATGGATGGATGAGTGGGTAATGGCTTTATGTGGGGTGTGGGTATGGATGAATGGATGGATGTAAAGATGGACTGGTGTATAAATGGATGGATGGATGGATGGATGGATGGATATACAGATGGATGTACAGATGGACTGGTGTATAAATGGATGATGAATGGATGGATGGATGGATGGATGGGCTGGTGTATAAATGGATGGATGGATGGATGGATGGATGGATGGATGGATGGGATACATGGATGGATAGCTAGGACAGATGAATGTTTAGATGGACAGACAAACATGACAAACCCCATTCAACTTGCTAACCTAAATATCGTAATAACAAACCAATTTTCAAATGTACCCATTAAAACCCAGCTGACCTACATATAAATGTGAAAATGTCGTGACCTTCCGACCATCCCATTAAGTGACAGTAATGGAGTACCTCCAGTGACAATGGCGTGTGTTAATAAATCCCCTGTCATTACGGTGTCCGTCAATGCAGAACCATCACTTAAAAATGAGAACCAAGCCACAGGATATCTCTGACAAATGCTGCAGTCATTTTAATACTCTTCAATGTGCTGGGTGTGGAATTCAGTGGGTAGTATGGGTATAGAGATAGGGAATGGTGAGCTTCAGAGGGAGGAAGGTTTTAATATCAAATGTTTATTAATATTACATAGGAATTTAATGCATTTTGTTTTGTCTCAAAATACACCTGCATTGCTAAACCATTACAAATATGTCCATTACCTTTCGATAATGTGAGCACCAGACTGCATACGAAATGTCCATGCACATTACCATGAAATAAATACTCGCATATTTAATTATTTATTAGTGTATTTTAAGTAGGAGAATTATCCTTGTAAATTATCCATTCCTTAAACATAATGGGCCACAGCCCTGGCGGGCCACATCTCAAAAATAATGTTCAGAACTAGGGGACAAGAAAACAGCATATCCAAATTTGTATCTCAGTACAAGACAGAGGTCATGGGATATTTATATAAAATCAATGCAAATGTAACATCCCAAATGTACATCCCTGCACTACATAGGTTAGGGTGTAGCTCTGAATCATAAATGGCTTGGCTCAGGTACAGTGGACTGTAGGATCAATTCATCTAGATGAACACACTGTTTTTTGTGGGGTTTTTTTTTATCAATTCCATGACCGAAAGGCTGTGGTATGTGTTGTTCTGTCATGAAGAAAAAAAAGGTAAAGTTTGTTTTATTTAATGATGCCACTAGAGCACATTGATTTTTTATCTTATCATCGGCTATTGGACGTTAAACATATGGTCATTCTGACACTGTTTTTTAGAGGAAACCCGCTGTCACCACATAGGCTACTCTTTTACAACAGGCAGCAAGGGATCTTTTATTTGCGCTTCCCACAGGCAGGATAGCACAAACCATGGCCTTTGTTGAACCAGTTATGGATCACTGGTCAGTGCAAGTGGTTTACACCTACCCATTGAGCCTTGCGGAGCACTCACTCAGGGTTTGGAGTCAGTATCTTGATTAAAAATTCCATGCCTCTACTGGGATCCGAACCCAGTACCTACCAGCCTGTAGACCGATGGCCTAACCACGACGCTACCGAGGCCGGTCTGTCATGAAGAACTGCCTATAAAATATCCATTGCTGTTATCAGGCAGGTTGTTGGCAACAAGCTTCTCACTGTCTAGACCAATTTTCCACAATAACCATATTATGTCAGACACCAAACAGTCGCAGCTTAAAATGTGTTGTCATTAAACAAACATTCCTTTCCTTTATTTTTCATTTCCCCTGCACTTCATGTACGTTGGTTGGACAACAAGACATGAGGGTTAAACCCTGTCTGCATTTAATGAGGAGTTCCCACTAGATGCTAGGTTTCTACTAGATCTATAATTGGCAAGTATTAAAACGAACAGTGTTTGCCGTTTGCATGATACCAGCTGTGTTTGCCAGCACAGCCCTAAGCAGTCTGGAATTTTGTTTCCAAAAAGTCAAACGTATGTAAGACAGAAATGTTCTCATGCCGTTGAGAGGGTGCTCATATAAATATGAGGCTAATCTCCACATCCTCGTCACACAAGATGGAAATCCTCACGTTGAAAGCCATCAAAGAAACAAACCCTGTAGATTATACTCGGGGGGCTTTACCAAATGCTGGGAGCAAGGGAGCTCTTCGACAAAGCAAATTCCTTGAGCAAAATTAAATCATTTGTATTTTAAGCCTTCAGAGGTATTAACTTGTCATTTCAGTGCTTTGAGGTGGGGGTGGCATTCGACATGGATTGTTATGCAGCATGTGAAAGTTATCAAAACGTACCAGAACAAACCTTACCTTAACGGGGAGTTTCCGCAAGGGGAGATTATATCAGCAATTAATTTGCTGTTGGTCTCAGTTTGAGAATATGCATGTACATGTACATGTTGTGATGCCAAACACTGCTAAAATATGTTAGAATAAACCTTTTAACTTCAATCAAAAAAAAAGAAGAAGAGTTCTACAGGGGAGATTATTTAATACCAGTAATTTATTGTTTAAGGATATGCATGTAACTGATTTAGTGTCAAAGAAAATGAATTTTTGTTGTGAACTAAAGATTTAAAATCCTGCAAAGTCCTACATTCTTAATAAATGAAGAAAGGAATACTTCAGCACACGATTCAATCTTTATATCTATTGTATTCATTTAACATCAATGTAACTGCAACATTGGCAGTACCGTAACAAAAAAAAAAAAAGTGTACTGTTGCATTGCAATGTCAACAGACAGAAGTCTAAAGACATCATTTTGAAGTTATGGTTGCCATGACGACAGTAAGATGTTGGAAAGGACATGATAATCGCCAGCAAATGAATAGACCTATGGCACCTTTCAACAATGACAATCAGGCGGGTTGTTGAGATACCGCCTCGGAGAAGAAGTAGATTAATTTGTCCCACATCCCTGTCTGGCGATGTTCTTTGATTAGACACCTCAAGCTAGATATGAACACACACGTTTCACGCTTGTCCTTGTTCACTTTCATTATTTCTGCTAAGAGGCTTAAAATAAACTGAAACCGCATTTGAAAAGAAATCGATAGTTTTCATTTTTATAGGGAAAAAATTAATACAATTATTAAAAAAATATATATATTACTATGTGGGTATTTTTTTTCAATAATGAATGAAATACTGGGAGATGAAGAAGAAAGTTGAAATAGAGGTAAACGAGAGGATCCATTTACCTGCCAGGTATTACATTGATATTTTTCGTGTACAATAAGTGTAAATGTTGCGAATTTTTGTTTGTCAAAATGAAAGCAATTACTGTAGTAGTAGTAATATATAGCTTCAGGAAATAATTACTTACATGTCATAAATATATCCAAAAAACAAATTATGAATGGATGGATGGATGGATGGATGGATGGGTGGATTTTGGGTGGGTGGATGGAGGGATAGATGGGCTGGATTTGGAGGGATGAATGAAATGAAATGAAAGAAATGAAAGAATGAATAAGATGAATGAATGAATGAATTGGATGATTAATTAATGTTTGACATCTCAGCACAAACAGGTATGCAGACTGCTGAATGATTATGAATGGACTACAACAAATCTGAGACCACCTCGTCTACACAGTGTAAAGTTTAAAGCTATGAGATCAGCAGCGATTCGGTTCCCTTGTCCCCCAGCTGATCTGAATCTTTGTCTTTCAACAACCTTCTATCAGTGCAATCACTTCTTTTCAGGTGAAGTCGGTAATTGTGCTAAATTTGAAAGCCAACTGACACACGATTCTTCTACCTATCATCAGACTGGATATCAGTAGATCCTGCTCCAGTCTTCTCTCAATGAACTGGGCCATTCACAAAGCAGGGTGTGAAAACCCCCCGCATATACAACAATAAATAAAATGGAGTCGGGTGACTTTTTATCTTTGACGGATGTCAGGAAAGATTTTAAGGGTAATTTAGAGAGGGTAGAATTCCTTTTCTAATCAAGTAACATGGGATTGCATGTACCTCTTTTTTAAAGGTTTTTTTGTTTTGTTTTTTTGCTTTAAAAAAAATGTTTATAAAAAGCAGAAAAATGAAAGAGTAAGAAGGAATATTACTAACATAATGAGATAACCAATCCCCTCCAAATATGTACGGCAATAAGGGTAGACTATACAAAAATAATGTGTATTACTTTACACTAAAAAAAACCCAAAAGTTTAACAACCTTTCAGGTTTGTTCTTGTACATATAACTTATATGTAAAAAAATAAGTGAATATAATGATAATACACATAATAGGAACAAAATATTGAAAAGTAATCTCTATTAATTTCTAATCTTCACAATCTTTTCGTGCCGTCACCGTAAATGTTTAGGGCATACTGACATTGAGAGATCACAATCCAAGTAAGAGATAATGTACGTAACAGGGATAAGATTTTCAAATGTAATTTGTATTAATTTCCTCTAATTGGGCGTTTTCACAGCCATTTCCGTGACGTACCAGTCAACCGACCAGCCATCAGGCAATGATGGAACACACGGGATATAATATGATCTCTTGAAATTGCACTGGAATTTACGATGAATGAGAAAACATTCGACGACACCTCAGCATGAACAGAATAAAACATTAGCTCATGGCTGAGAATAACAAAGAAACACCTTTAATACACCCACTACACGTGAAGGCATAATTCAAGACGTACGTATTTATACAGTCCTCGAATTAAGTGCTATACACATTGTAATTGATCAGCAGGTGGGTTACGTGAAATTTCAGAATTATTCGCGACTCAAGTTTCACAATGATGTGGACCATATAATGACACATCACGACAATTGTGTATTGATGAATGTCTGGCACACCTTAGCTATTTGACTTTTTACCCATATAAGGCATGCAGGGCCTGATGCATGATCAGTTTAGGATCAATACTCATTGGCTGACCCATCACGCTTTTTCTCATTCTAGCCAGTGCTCCACAACTGGTATTACAAAGTCCTTGACATATACTATCCTATATGTGGGACAGTGCATATAAAAGATCATTGGCTGCTAATTCAAAAATAGTATCCCATGGCATGGTGGCAGCAGGTTTCTCTATCATTATCTGCGTGGTCCTTAACCATATATCTGACGCCAGTAAAAATGTGGTGAGTACATTGTTAAATAAAATATAAATTCCTTCCTTTTTGCCTTATTACATATTCTGGTAATAATGGATTTAGAATTGACTGGAAATGATGGAATTACGTACATTATTAATGTTCTTGAAAAGTAGAAAAGACAGTGAAAGGAAATAAAGATGTGTTTAACGACACCCCAGCACACTGAAAAATCAATGATTACCAGGTGCCAAGCATATGGTAATTAGTGTGACATTTGATCTAGAGAATAAAAAAAGAAATCCACTGCCATCACTATAGATACTTATCCTATTAACAACAAGAGGTCTCTAATATACACTCGTCCCATACACACACAAAAAAGACATCACATTCCATTATACTGATGAAACCAAATAGAGAAACACATAAATAGTAACAGCAAATATTGCAGTGCATCCGAAACCCTTATCCACAGTATCAGATGTTAACCATATTACTGATACTCGGTCTATCCTACTAATCGAAAAGAGTAGCCCATGAAGTGGCAACGGCGAGTTTCCTGTCTCTATATATCCATGTGGTCCTTAACAATATGTCCGACGCCATATAACCGTAAATAAAATGTGTTAGTGCGTCATTAAATAAAACATTTCCTTCTTTCCTTACGGTCAGTCCTATAGCACTGATATTCAGTTCGAGATTACATCTCTATATTTGATACAGGCATAACTACTCTAGTATTGATTACATTTGGTCTAAAATACCACATGTTCAAATTATATTTTTCCATCAGTATATTTCATACAAGTCATTATTTGGAATAAGAAAATACATATAACAATGTTTTTTTATTAGATAAACTGAATCTTCAACCCATCAATCCTCTAAGGCGAATGTTCTACCAATGAGCTAATTCTTCTCCTGTGGGTAGGGTGTGTGTGTGTGTGGGGGGGGGGGGGGTCTGTGTGTGTGTGTGTGTGTGTGTGTGTGTGTGTGTTTGTGTGTGTATACGTGCGTATGGATAAAAAAAAACTGAATGTAGGATTCACTTAAGATTCATAACATACCATGATAAAAGATAAATGCTGGATCACTTCTCAGCATACGTTACTCATGTCAGTCTAAACCCCTTGTTCTAAGTACTTCTTCCTCAGTTTGCTGGCAGGCCATTTTAACCCACTGCTGAAGGAATATTGTGCAAGACATCCTAACATTACAGAAGTCTGTCAGTGGAAGGAAACAAAGAATGAAATGAATGGTTCATGTCTAAACAGCAGACGTATGTATTCCTGCGTGTTGCTAACCTATAGCTATTAGATGCATCACATGCGAACCATGTGTTTCACATGTGTTTACATCTATTTACATCTGCACACAACTGGCTATTGCATTTTGATGCCAAATATAATATATTAACAGAATCTGTTATCGCTGCTATTACATCAGTCAAAACAGAGGAGAAAGCTGAGTATTTTTCCTCACAACTAAAATCTTGGTTAATTCATATTGGGCAGGATGAATCTCAGTGATAAAAGTGTTCATATCAACTGCAATGGGTCATTGGATTGATCCTCATTGGTGGACCAATAACGGTTCTTCCCAATTCTGATCAGGTTGTATATGAGTTGTACATCAAAGGTTATGTCCTGTTTGTGGTAAACTCATATAAAAGATCCCTTGTTGTTAATCATTTAGATAACCAGAAAAATGTCAAAAATACAAATGTTAAACACCTAACTGCTGCGATTTAAAATATGCTATTAACTGATGTTCCTTTACTTTTCTTTCCTTCACTATTTAATTTTACGTTAACAGATATATACCGTATGTTAATATTATTTATATAAGTAGAAATAATAACATTAATAGTATGCTCAAACTACCCTCACTCCAACCCACCTAACATAACAGCTATAATTAAATAGCATTTTAGGTAAAACACACTTTCTTTAACTTAATAATACTTTTAACATAATTACATACTTTCTTTGCCTAATTTTACCTCTTGTTAATTGTTCATTACGACAATGTCGCTTGTTTGAAAAGTTGAAAAACATGAGCTTTTTGCAAAGAATTCTTATGATTTATACATCTGCGCATGCACAACATAAATCATGTTTAGCTGATTTGCAGATGGAATCGGAGCAAGTTTTCTCCAATTCAAGCCTTCCCCTCTTTCAACTTTTGTCCTTCAGTCTTACAAAGGTTTCTTTCATCACAGCCGTACAATGCAAGCTTATTACAAAGTGGCTCTATATTCATGCTGCTTATAACAAAGTTCAGAGATTTTTTTGGTGATCTTGAATATGTTTAAAGATTTTTTTTAACTACATGTATAGTAGGTAGTATACATGTATGTTCAAATAAATTTTATGAAGAAATTATCTGTAAAAATCTTTAATGTGTATTATGTCAATGCACCTAATAATGATATATGCATATGTTAAATGCACTGACCAATATCTTGATATATTTATATAAAAAACTAAAATGTCAAGACATTTATTAAAATGTATTTTTTATTACTTTTTCTAATTTAATAGTTTTACTTTTACTGACCAAGAAAGCTCCAACATAACAATTTTTAATAGATACTGAATGGGGTTTTTTAATTAGAAGGAAGGAAACGTTTTATTAAACGACACACTCAACACATTTTATTTACGATTATATGGCGTCGGACATATGGTTAAGGACCACACAAATATTGAGAGGAAATCCGCTGTTGCCACTTCATGGACTACACTTTTCAATTAGGAGCAAGGAATCATTTATATGCACCATCCCACAGATAGGAGAGTACATACCACAACCTTTGTTACACCAGTTGTAAAGCACTGGCTGGAAAAAGAAAATGCCCAATGGGCCCACGTGAATCGACCCTAGATCGATTGCGCATCAAGCTTTTTTAATTATGATAGCTATATGCTACATACCCAAATAACAAATAAATATGTATTTATTATTATTATAACACAGAATATTATTTTTTACTGAAAGTACTTTTTAAAAATTGCTAATTAAGTGTTTAGACAACTAAAAACAAAAGCTGTATTGAGTATATCATATGTAATTCATTTAAAATGCATTCCATGTTTTATAACCAGACCCCCGACGCTGATCAAAAATGGATGTTTGTATTTCCTCCCTCATTTACAGAGCACCACGAACTACTGCTACCACATTTAGTCTGAAATGCAACTCTACGATGTAAAACTAAAATAACCAAAATAGTTGACCTTATTTCACACATTGGGGAAAAACAACATCAACAAGGTTTATATACAATTCAGCTGTAATAAAAATTGGACCAAATGGGCCAACCATTTTGGAGTTTCCGCTTTTAAATGTGCCATTAATCAAGTTGTGTGTGTTGGCAACAAACCAAAAAATAAATGCAGTTTCTGACAACATTGCCACAGGCAAAGAAAACAGGCAACAAGAATGAAATCCAAGACTTCCTCTTTTTGCAAAAATCTTTCTATTCTCTCAGGAATTCAATAATTGACTTACTGACCAAGTTGAAGTCTAGCAGGGTTTGCATAAAATAATTATTTACATACATTTAACACAGTAATGTTGTAGTACATAGTTTATTGATCGTGGTCCCCATCCACATAATTGGTTTTGTATTCAATTACTAGGCATGTTTTAGGAACCATTTAAAAATCATAATCTGAAGACTGAGATTTCAAAATAAATGATTTTATGCCTTTTTGATAAAGAATATAGTTTGTTTTGTTTAATGACACCACTAGAGCACAATGATTTTATTAATCATTAGCTTTTGAATGACAAACATTTGATAATTTTGTCATACATTTTCCATTAGTATCAAGGGATCTTTAATATGTACCATTACACAGACAAGATAGTACATACTCTGGCCTTTAATAAACCAGTCATGGTGTACTGGTTGGAATGAGTTAAAAAAAAAAAAAAAGGTTTTCATATTTATAATCTAACCAAAAATAGTAACAATGTACAGTTCCACATTTACTGTTACCAATCTTTAAAATATTCCAACAAAATTACCACAAGTGTAAACCAATTTGTAGTCAGAGATGAATTCAATTTAATATTAAGAGGCAGAAAATATAATTTTGTTTACAGTTTAGCACTTGTGCAAGACTTTCAGTTAACCGTTACCAATTGAGTGCAATATTTCTCTCAACGGGGTCTATAAATCTGTCATAACCGGTGAGAAACGGGCAGCCAGACATCTTCCAGAGCACTGCTGACAGGAGAACGGTTCTCCTAGGCAATCATTAAGTGGTTTTCACAGGGTGCTAAAAGACAACTAGTACAGCATGAGTTTACAACCTACATTAAAAACTATGACCGAACCAGTCTGGCAGAAATGAGTTCTAAGTGGCGGATTGGGGAGCATGACATTTAAATAATGATCATTGCAGGCGGGGAGCTACTTGATGATGTCTGGGATTTTTTTTTTTTTTAATATAACTGATGTTCTTAAGTATTTGCATGGCAATTTTAAATAGGTTTTTCCTATCATATTAAAAGTTGGGACATACATGTGCAAGTCCACCCCCCCCCCCCCCCCCCCATCTTCTTAGCAATAAAGATTCTGGACTACATAAAGACATAAACTTAATATTTCAATCAGTAATAAATATGAGCAAGCAACCTAGTTGGATGTTCCCACTAACCATATGCTATTCAACTGAAAGCATTAATCAAGCATGTAACTTAAATGTGTATGTGGTGGTGAATACAGAGTCGTATACTGAACACAGAGTGGTATATAGCTGCTAGATAAGATGATTTTAAACCAAGGGGTTTTCATAGACATCTTTTATTCAAAGATATTTTATGTTTAAAACCATCTGACAAATTAAAAATTAATATAACCCTAAGATTTCATTATGTCCAGTTGTTTTGTTATTGGGCCAATGGTAGAAGTAGCATACCAGTAATTACATATCACATAAGTGTTACTTTCTCAATGCAATTTTTTTTTTCAAATTCAGTTTATAATTTGAAAAAGAATAGTTTATCTGTCAGCAGAAGATGATTTTTTTTTTTTTTTTTTTTTTTTTTTTTGAGGGGAATTCCAGCTCAAAAACAAGCATCAGAATTATAGAATGACTATATCTTTTACAATGAATATATGTGTATATATGTAACAGCCACTAATTAAAAATGTGCTGGGTCTTAAACTCTTATTTTAAAACTTCAATTCCTTCCACTGGTGCTTGTTAAAAGTGCACGCAGGCTACGAGCATGTTTTATTAACAGGGCTGGCATAGAACATAACCAAGAACTTTAATTTTGTGAGTTTTTTGTATGTGAAAATTCCGGTAATCTTTACAAGAAATGCATTGCCAGTATAACACATTGAGCAGATCAATTTTGTCAACTTTCCAACTGTTAATATGGGCATTCCCCTAGACTGGCTCTCTGGTGGCTTATTGCAGTATCACCTCTAGCAGTGGAGGCTTACACGGAATCTAGTTAAGGATGAAATATGCATCTCTAATACTTCCTGCCATCCCAGTGGATTCTGTAAGCCATAATGTACAACACGGTTCATCGAGGTTATGCAAAGAGGGAATTTCTTCTATCTCATGATGACATTTTATTAACAATGTGGAAAGAAAATATATTTATAAATTTTTCTTGTTCATTTGAAGTATCTGGAAATGTATTTGGAATATATGAATGTTTGGCTAATAATCATTAATGATCAGTACAATATATATATATATATTTATTAATGGCCAATCCAATTAATGGTCAAGCAGGCACACATAATCTGAGCTTACAAATCAGCCTTTAATAGCAGTTATATACTCAACAAGAAAAGAAACGTGAATATTAGTTTAGTTGAGGGTTTTTTATTTGTCTTAAATATTTCAGTTGGAATTCCATTAGTTTTTGTGCCTGTTAAAATTATCAAAATCTTGTGAATATTTTAGGTCCATTTTAACAGTATATTTACCAAATTAATTTTATCACAAAAAACAACAACAACCTTTTGTACATTAAAATATCTGAATTAATTTTGTTGTTCAGTATATTTGTTATAATCATTAGAAATACAGATTCCATATGAATGCTTGTAAAAATATATATATATCTATCTACCATAAATACCCATGTGGCTATCTCTTTTAGTTTATGTACTTCCCAAAGAAAAAAAAATAATATAAATACTCCACCCAATTACATGCACATACAGCAATCAGCTAAACAGAAAATGATCAAAAAACCTCAATCATGGTCATTATCACATGCATCTTGTCCAGTCATCAGGTATGTAGAGCATATGATCATAAGTAAAACATGGGAAGTCTACAAAAACAAACACTACGCCTCCTGTACACTACCAACATGTTTGTCAGTGGGCCATGAAATGGGCTCCATCAAGAATCAATTTGGCACCAGCTGTCTTTTCCTCTGATGACTACAGAATGCATGCAAAGCATTGGCCAAGATTTCCAAATGGATGGCTACAGTTGTGTACATTAAAAAATATATATATTAGTACTTCCCATAGCGAAAATGTTTATCAATTAGGAGTAATTAAGGTTTTTAAGACGAGATGGATGATGCTATTCTATATTGGTACATGGTAGGCACATCAAAGACAAGCTTTTTATATACTGGTAGAAAGAAATAAGGGAACACATCAAATTGTAGACTATATTTAATTCACTGCTAGCGTAGTAATGTCTATATTTCATACCAAGTTGTAATGTGGGATTGAATGTTTGTAGTGTTGAATGTGCTGCCTATATGTTCCCAGTCAACTTCTGACAATATGAACTGATTTTTGATAAATCATTATTTCTTGTTGCTATCTGTGTGATCCTTTATTTATTTCCATCAGTATATTTATAGATCCTATAGTAGCCTGGAAATACATGTACATTATTGGACTGCATGTGTATCCTTGCTGAAGGAAGATACTAATTACTATTGGAAAGAAAGAAAGAAATGTTTTATTTAACAACGCACTCAACACATTTTATTTAGAGTTATATGGCGTCAAGACATATGGTTAAGGACCACACAGATTTTGAGAGGAAACCTGCTATCGCCACTACATGGGCTACTCTTTCCGATTAGCAGCAAGGGATCTTTTATTTGTGCTTCCCACAGGCAGGATAGTACAAACCATGGCCTTTCTTGAACCAGTTATGGATCACTGGTCGGTGCAAGTGGTTTACACCTACCCATTGAACCTTGCAGAGCACTCACTCAGGGTTTGGAGTCGGTATCTGGATTAAAAATCCCATGCCTCGACTGGGATCTGAACCCATTACCTGTAGACCAATGGCCTAACCACGACGCCACTGAGGCCGGTAAAAAATAATTACTATTGGAATAAAATAAACACAGTTAGCACTATATTATTATTTAAGTAACTAGAAATTTATTACTGATTAAAATAAACTAATTTTGCCATTTCATTATTTGACAGTAACAGTAACTGGTTTATTAGTAAATAGCATTTTATTACTAACTTAAAATAAACTAATAATACTAATAATGTTGTATTAATCTATAGTAACTATAAATTAAACTAACTGTAATATTGCATTACTTCATTATTATTATTGTTAGCAATTTAAGCCTGACATATTGTTTTTGATCAGTTATTTATTTAAAGCTTGTAATATTTTATTTAAATATAAAACAAAAATACTGAATACAATATGCATGTGAATTTTGTGAAAGCCCCCAATAAAACCTACTGACTGCATGTTATTCAGTATCTCTGCATCTAGTTGTATAAACACACATTCTGTAACACTCTTTTTCAGCTCCTGCCTGCCACCTACATATCCCATGATTCTATAAACAGAGCCGTGCTGAAAGGTGAACCTCATCACCAATCCAAAGTTTGCAAACAAAATCAAGAAGCAGAAACCGATACCCAAGCCTGGCATTTCACGCTAATGGAAACATGGCATTTGTATTCTGCCTTTTACCTGCTGCCTTGTCCTTTTTTTAAACAAATAAAATTTCTAAAATTATTTTAAAAGTATTGATTTTAAAATTATGAAAAGGGTGTTAATGCTTTTCCAGTCTAAAGATTATAGATAGATTTGGAATTAGTTCTTCAAAAGACAAACACTCTTATCCTTTTCTAAATAAATAAAATTATTGTAAAAGTACTGATTTTTAAATTATCTAAGAGATATTAATGCCTTAGATTCTATACAGATTATAGATTGTAGATTTGAAATTTAATCTTCAAAAAAACTCCGCTGCCTTAAAAATTTTAAAACAAATAATTCTAAAATTATTTAAAAAAAACAACAACATTAATTCTGAAATTATCTTAAAGATATTTATGCTTTAGGGCCTGTAGAATATAGATTCAAATTTGAAATTTGTTCCTCAAAATACTTTAGCCTTAAAATGTTAGATATACTCAATTCCAGACACAAACATTTGTCAGCATATACATACATGTACATGTAAAGATACACTGAAGAAAGCCAGGTGTTAGTATAGCTGGACTACAACAATTTGAGTATCTATCTATCTCTGTGATAACCTAAAGTATAATTGCCTTTCTGTCTATATTTGTGTTCACAGGTACAGCTGTTGCGGAAGCAACCAATCGGACCAGAGATGTAGGCCAACGTGTTAGGGACTTCACCTTATTGATTGACATTTAACAAGATGGTTACTAAAAGGTGGCGAGAGACCATTGTTATTGATTGGTTGACACAGCGATGCAAAGTGTTTCTGGTGAACTCAGTTTTTCACAGGTCGTTTGTTAGCCAGTAATTAAATTTTTTCACAATTAGCTTCTTGCTAGGATGGAAGGCTCCAAAACACTTTGATGTTCACAAAATCAAAGTGGATAACTTGTGAATAATTCAGATGATTTTCTTTCAAGGTGGTAGAAGTCGCTCATGCGGGACAATTAGCAACATGAAGCAATAACTTGAATGCGGTTTCTATTCTTTGAACAACAGATATAGTCATACTGTGTGAATCACTCTCCACTTGATAGATGAAGACTTATAAATGTTACATAATTTATGTAGCTATATATACTTATATGCATAGTCCATAACAGATAAATGTGCAAGGGCAACCTAGCTTAAATTATGGGCTAGTTTTAGGTTTTTACTGACGGACAATTTTTAAACAACTTTTCTAAAATACAGTATATCGATATTCCATGTTTTAATTTTTGATGAACCATTTTAAACATCAAACTAGTGCATCAAACTAATTTATTTATTTTCTTAATTAAATATACTAAAAAAATTGCTAATTTTTGCAAACAGATTTCACCTTTTCCCTGTTTTTATGGGAACAATTCCTGCTTTTGATCATATGCTGCGCCCACAATATAGAAGCAAGTTAAAACCTACCAAACAAAACATATCTACAGAATGAGATAAAAACATTTGCTGCCAGTACATAGGCTACTCCTACAGAAAAGCAGAAAGAGATCTTTTATATGTACTGGCCTCGGTTGTGTCATGGTTAAGCCATCGGATATAAGGCTGGGATGTGCTGGGATGTACTGGGTTCACAGCCCGGTACTGGCTCCCCCCTCCAGAGCGAGTTTTAACGACTCAATAGGTAGTTCTAAGACCACTACACCCCTTCTTTCCCACTAACCACTAACTCACTGTCCTTGAAGGCAACCCAGCTAGCTGAGGTGTGTGCCCAGGACAGCATGCTTGAACCTTAATTGGATATAAGCACGAAAATAAGTTGAAATGAAAACAAATACATATATGCACTTTCCCATATGTGTAGATATAGGACAGCAGGTACCACAACTTTTGATATTGTGAACTGGTTGGGATGGGGGGTGGAGTGGGAGGAGGGGGGGGAAACACAGGTCCACTGATGGCTATTGATCAATGGAGTTATATATCCCACCTCAACTTACAACAAGGTCAACCTTCAGCAAAAACTCCAGTCTGCATGTCAGGGCTGCAAATAAAGTTCCCTACGAAAATTGGTATGCTCGATTTACTTAAGCAAGCAAAAGACGTGAGGAAGCCTTTTGACTTGACGAGAAATTACCCACCATTCACCGTAATCCAACTAGCAGATCTAAATGGAAACAAATTGTGCATTCGACTCTCCCAAAAGATACTGATTAGACGGCAAAATGGCGCTCCACGAGGCACATGATATACTAAGAAAGATCATCAACAACAATTTAGAGCCCAATTCCAGCTGGCCGCAATTACCAGGAAACCTGTCAGACGACCAGTTTGCCATACAATTTTATTAGAGTAAATTGCTTCGTCTCTTGCTGCACCGGACACGGTTTTCAGGGAGGCGAATTCTGCATTTCGGAGTAATTTAGCCACTTGGCTGTCGCAGTGGAGACATTTCCAAAAGGTTCCTAATTCAATTTCGTCAGCCTCATAGCTGGAAAGGTAGCGGGGTTTTGTCAGTTTCTGTAAGATTATGATATATTCTGTGTTGTCCGTCAGAGAGAGAGAAAGAGAGAGAGAGAGAGAGAGAGAGAGAGAGAGAGAGAGAGAGAGAGAGAGAGAGAGAGAGAGAGAGAGAGAGAGAGAGAGAGAGAGAGAGAGAGAGAGAGAGAGAGAGAGAGAGAGAGAGAGAGAGAGAGAGAGAGAGAGAGAGAGAGAGAGAGAGAGAGAGAGAGAGAGAGACCGAGAGAGAGACAGAGAGAGAGAGAGAGCGCCGATGTTAAACCAGGGTCGGCAGGCATCTACTTGGAAAGCCTTCATGACAGCAGCTCTGCAGTAGACGTAATCTCGCTAAGATTTATGAGTGACCAGACTCGGAGAATAATCAAATAATCAGTCAAACTGTAAAGCTAATGTGACAGCCGAAGATTGTACATTTATGTCTTTAGTACAACCAGAAGACTTGAATGTGATTTTATGTATCGACAGGGGAAAATTTTTTGGTGCATTTTCTGTGTACTGTAGAAAAAGGTTCAAGCTCTATTATTTCAACAGTGGGAATTTGTTTTTTAAATTTTTATTAGTTAATATCTGTTGGACACAAAAATATTAATCATTATATTTTTCTATGCATTTCTGATGTAACTATCTTTATAATGTGTATAGTGATTTGTGATGCTAAAGCAAAACAATTACATTTTGGCACATTATAAGCTATGATGTTAATTGTTTTCCAGGCTCGAGTACCCTTAATTATATTAAACTTGATCCCCACCCATCAGCAGTATTTAAAAAGCAATATTTTCTATGCATTTCTGAAGTAGCCATATTTATAATGTGCATAGTCATTTGTGATGTTATAGCAAAAACTATTACACTCTGGCAAATCACAAACTATGATGTTAATAGTTTTTTGGGAGTCCCCTTAATTGTATTAAACTTGATCCCCACCCATCACATAGTATTTAAAGAGCAATAACAAATCTTCAACAACAAAAATACAAGTGTCTGTTACCAATTCATTCTCCTTAAGAGAGCTGGGATGACCTACAGTTTAAAATTAATGTTGTCATGAACTGGCCATAAAAAATGTGTGAGAATTACCCTTTATTGTTGCGCTAACAAAAGTAATGACATCCGCTAGCGAAAGTCATATAAAACATGGCTTAAAAAGACTGTATTCTGTCTGTGATAAAAAAAAAAAAAAAAGCTTGTTCGGTGTATCTGGTAAGTTAATAGAAAAATGTGATTGAAGAAATTCACTGAAGTGGACTAAAAAGTGGCACACCTTTTTCACAGAAGAAAGGAATGACTAGAAAGACTTTCATCTCGTATCACAGTCTGGCAGTCAGTATGAAAGGAACATGATGTATGTACCAAGGAACCTTTGTACCGTTTTATCCCATTGGTCAATACAGAGTGAGGCTTTCAGAGCCTCCATTTTCTCTCAGTAAAATAAAGCAAAAGTTTGTTTTATTTAACGACACCACTAGAGCACATTGATGTTTCAATCATCGGCTATTGGTTTTCAATCATTTGGTAATTATGACACATTGTCTTAGAAGAAAGCTGCTACATTTTTTTTCATTAGCAGCAAGGGATTGATCTTCTATATACACTTTCCCAAAGACAGAACAGTACATACCACAACCGTTGATATACTACTAGCTATGGGGCACTGGTTTTGATTGGGAAAAAATAATCAGAAAAAAAGTCTACTGATGTGGTTTGATCCTGTGACACCAGCACCTTAGGTGAGAGCTAGATCTCAGTAAATAAAGTCAATGTGTTATTAGCTCTTGAAAGATAAAACAATTCTGGGTTTCTGTGATAGCCAATGAACATTACATTACATACAGCCTTAAGTTTAACTTAATTTCATATTAGTCAGTTTTAATGCCAGGTTTATAAACTTCACAATATACTTTATAATGAAAATATCTTTAACTATATAGGTATATTTTCTCAATGAAACAAAAAAATAAAGATTTTGAATTATATAAAATGGTATTAATATTTTTACCGATTCATAAAACTAGATACTCTATGGATGCTTTGACCGTATATACATGTAGCAAAAAATGACAGCATTACCAAGCAATCGTAAACAATTCAGCATAATGTAAACCTTTGTATTGTTAATTGATTTGCACAGAATAACAATAAATATATGTTTTCACCCACATGTACATGTACATCTGTAAAAGCTGTAGGTTTTTTTTATTTTATTGCTGTAATGGCAGACACATACATGTGTAAATACACTTGCAAAAGAAAACCCCATGGCAAGAAAAACAATAAGTATTGTTTTTGGTTAATGATGACTTTGTATTCTAATAACTTTACAAATGTATGAATGGCTATATGTTAAAAGTGATTAATGACAAAAAAGAAAGTGGAGGATTATTATACAGAAAAAAAAAAAATGTTTTACTTAATGACACATTCAACACATTTAAACTACAGTTATTCATGTATGGCGTCAGACAAATGGTTAAGGACCACAGAGATAATAAGAGAGGAAACCCACTTCCACTACTCTACTCTTTTCGATTAGCAGCAAGGGATCTTTTATAAGCATCATCCCACAGACAGAATAGGAAGGAAATGTTTTATTTAATGACAGACTCAACACATTTTATTTACGGTTATATGGCATCGGACATATGGTTAAGGACCACACAGATATTGAGGGAGGAAACCCACTTCCGCCACTCTATGGACTACTCTTTTCGATTAGCAGCAAGGGATCTTTTCTAAGAATCATCCCAGAGACAGGATAGTACACACAATAGCTTTTGTTACACCAGTTGTGGAACACTAGCTAGATTGGATGATCATACAGAAGACTTCACAAAACTACAATATATAGATTTTCTAGCTCCCACCTTACATATCTTCTGGATATTAACAGATCGATCGTAATGCTTTTTTTTTTTACGATAAATTTCCCTTTTCTTCAACTTTTATACAGGTACTTACCTGAAATAAGAAGAAAAGAAAACACATTTAGCAATCAATCAATAATGTTTTACCATAATATGATATAATCTATAGACAAGCACACTTCTAACAGGCACGATGGGATTCCAATCTCTAAATAACCATGATGCCAGTAATGAATAAAAATGTTTCAACTTATCAGTAATGACATAATCAATGGCAGAAGAGAATTTTCAGTCAGGAAATGAGGGATTTGGGCGAGGGGGATGTTTAAAGAACCGATACCAGCATGTAATTTGAGACCGAGTAGCATAATTCAGTCCAATTCTGTCCAAAAATCTATTTTTGTTTCAATTTAGTAAAAAAAAAAAGAAATCCTGACAGTTTCATAATTTTTTTTGCCATCATTTTTTGCTATATTCGTACTTTCATCCATATTTGCTTTCATAAGAAAAAGAAATATTTGTTTAATACCACCTCAGAACATTTTTGTTTTCAGGATAAACATCAATTACATGTGTAACTGATTACTAAAATAACCTCGAACAATTTTTTTTCTCACATCACACTCGACATGCAGTTATAAATCTCAAATATGGAGAGTAAAATCTAAAACTAATTTCAACCAATGCAAATTAGTCTGCCATGGGTATAGTTATCAAACAAACTGGTTACATGCCTCCTCTCCCCCCCTCCCCAATGTATGGAAGGGTCTATCAGATAGATGGAATAGATGGCCGTCAGTTTGAGTGGCTCAAATGAGCACTCTTGTCAATCGTATCAATCCGGCCCCACACTAACAACTCCACGTCGGGTTGGAGTAACTTAATTATTTACCAATCACCGTCAGTTAATCAGTCCCAGCCTTATCAAACACTGATAGCCATTTTCAATGTGCTGTAAAACATGGAAATTTCCTCACACTTAATACGAGATTATTTGCATTCATGTTGTCAGAATAAATACATTAAAGCAGAACTGTGTTATAGCCCTAGACTATAGTTTCACTCGATAAATAATTCAACCTTCAGTGTCTTAGACCACTTTTAAAATGAATTGACCAGTCATCTAAAACTTTATATTTTAACTCAAGAGATTAAAAAAAATATATTAATACTAAAATGAGACAAAACTGTGTTTCCATTTTATATTTTTTTTTACTCAGAAAAAAAAAGGCAAGCATAGGATCCCATGTGTATTTAGTGCAGAATAAACATTGTGTGATGTGTGATGAGTGTACATTAAAAACAAACTCACTGACATGTTGATGCAATACCATGTTTATGTACTGCATGATGTACAATATGTAGCATTTTGTGCATTGCATATTCACCACTCCCAAGAGTGGCGAGCATAACTCACATGAGTATCACAACAAATATGCAATGTACCCTATGTACACATGGAATCACAACTTAACAAACTGAAACATATCAACCAGTGATTCTTTAGGGGAAATGGCTTCTCTTTCTTTTCTTCCTTTTTTTTTCTTTTTTAAAAACAAATTCCTTTTTTTATTATTATTATTATTTTTTTTTTTTTTCCTTTTTTTTTTTTTTCCTTTTTAGCTTCATAAACTAATTTGTGTTACAATTTGCACCAAACCTCAGCAACATTTTGCAAACATGTTTCAATCAGTTCCAGAATACCCCAAAGACTTCCCACAAGACTTCCTAAAACGAAGTAATTATGAGCTGATCTACTGCTTATAACTGCTTTCGCTGCCCATAATGGCAAATAATTTGTTGATAGACTGTGCCTTTGTGGAGTTTAATATGGTCATTTTCTGTTATGGATGAACCGTTTGAAGTCAGGGGCCTGAAAGACTATGTTAATCGAGTAATCCATGCAAAAATTGGTGTTAAATGAACCAGGGGCATTGGTCAAAGGTACGTGCTGGCTGGCTGGAGTTCAGTTCTAAATATATCTTTCAATAACCAAAGTGGCACGGAGTAACAAAAACGAAATATTGTTTAGAATATTGTATAGCAGTTTTCACCATAAACAAATTTCACATCCACAGCAGTGCATAAAAATCGAAAGTAAGATATAGACTTTGCATGACTGCATGATTAATTATCATATTAACTTCAAAAGAGCAACTTGGAAAACAAATTAAGCATGATCAACAGAAATCTTTTTGTTCAACTAAAAATACTAAGATTAATGCATGTATGCATTTTCCCCTTAAAATACTTTGTATATAGTATATTCTGTGCAAATTTAATGTTAATGAGTGTATTGTTTCTTTAGTTATATAAAGGATAAATATATGCATAAATTTATGTGTAGAAGCATGCAGTGAAGGGAATTATATATGTTTATATAATGGTTATTATACATGAAGGAAGGAATGTTTTATTTAACAACGCACTCGAACATATTTTAATTGAAGTTATATGGTATCAAACATATGGTCAAAGACCACACAGATAATGACAGGGGAAGACCACTGCCACTAAGAAATACACTACTCTTTCTGATTAGCAACAAGAGATCTTTTACATGCAGCATCCCAGACAGGATAGCACATACCACAGTCTTTGCTAGACCAGTCGTGGAGCACTGGGTGAATATTATACATGATGTCCTTTTTGGAGGTCTTTATTGATAGTATTATTTGGAAATCTACATAACATCATAGTTGTACTTTCGAAATACTTATACACCATTATATGTATACATGCTGGTTGTGGACAATCACCAACAATATAGCTAGACTGACCACAGAATACCATGGATGCAATATATTCACGGTAAACTTGAATGATGGAACAACAACTCTTGCGGCCCATCTCTGTGCATTGACCGCAGACTTGACATCTCGACTGGCACACAATATCAAACCCAACACCTCCATACTGCCGATGTTTACCCATATTCAAACAATCTGACGTTATTCTATTCATAACTGGTCGGGGACAAGACCGCGCCACAATTCCCCATCCTGTGTCAAACAAGACGGTGTTTTCTCTGGCCAGGATTATGCCGTCTCCCTATTTGCGCGCTGTATTTGTCGACTGGAGTGTGCAAAGAAATTCATCTCCAAGTGTTGTCAGTCCCGTAAACTTGTTGCTTGATGCAAAAAGGACACACAAGTCTGAGAGTGTGTGAAAATAGAGACAGCATTTAGTGAGTGAATTACTTAATCACAAAAAATGTTTGGGCTGAGTGGTGTGTGCATGGAGAACTTAATGCACTGGTAATTGGCGCTAATGTTTTTTATGATGATGCTCTGTAAAACAATACAATGTACAGCTGAACTCGCTGTAAATGGATTCTTGTATAGCAAAATGAATTAATGTTTAATAACACCCCAGCACGAAACATTCATTAGCTATTGGGTCCTTGTATAGTATCCATTTGTCTATGAATATAAACATGATAAAAAAACATGTCTTTTGTGTCATATTATACTACACTTACATTTGGTGTCTAACATATGATTATTTTAGAAAATTTATTTTTAATTTTTCTATCATTCATACTACCTAGTACTAGCACAACAAATGTAGATACCTGCTTATAAAACCTTTAAGAGACTGAGATTTTTAACATCATGACACCTCCATACAAACTGCATGCATGTGACATCATTAAAGCCATATAGGCTACCTCTCTAAAGCAACCACCTGTCTTAAATGTCTGCACAGCTATTCATTCAAATTATTTAATTAAAAACTGGCAGCCAACAATTTAATGAGGACCCATTTTTTATATTTCCATCGGTGACTGCTTTACACAGGTTGGGTTTGGGGGGGGGGGGGGGTCATCTTTAATTTTCATGGTTGAATGTATCTCATGAACTGTTCCAACAATTATTTTTATATTCAAAGATATTTTGTTTAACCTTAAATGTCCCAGAAAAAATATATTTACATAGGGTTAGGGACTTTACACAGGATTCATTGCGTATGCATTCATATCTGAACTGCCCTTATAAACAGGTGAACCAATCAACATCGATGTCATGCAGTCTGTTTACTTTAGATCCAAATCAGTATATTTATTGACAGAAAATAAGTGTTGTAAAATGAGTCCAACAACAGGTGTTGTATATACAAGTAGGTCATGCTTTAATAGTTATTCTCCAACAAATATTCTGTCTTGCTAATAAAAACAACAACAAAACCGTGATTCTGACATAACATCATTTTGATTCCATAATGACCATCACCACTGGATCTTGATAACATCACAGATCAAGCACAAATTGGTAGGGACATTCATCGTTTAACAAATTGCTCTTGCACAAACAGATAAGAACAATCTGCTCCACAAATTGAAGCTAAACTTTGAAATTGGAGAGTTGAAATTTAATTATGCGGTAGTGAAGTCAACAGCTGACCGGTTTCATTGTTTAATCGATGTCCATGCAACAATGTCTGCCGTAGTATGAACCACAGAACTATCAGGGGAACGAAGAATTCCATTCCGTGTAGAACTTGAACCAACAACTGTAAAAATCAATTTATGTACTCTATGGTTTGTCTGGGTAAAATTACACCGTATTTATTACAAGTAATTCCAGAAAAATACTAATTATTCATTAGTTTGCTACAATTTCCTTTTTTTTTTTTTATAGAGAACCCTATACTCGTAAGATTAGATATTTTATTTAGATATCCATTCAACAATCTCAGATTAATGATTATTACAAGATGAAATTGTGCTCTTTTCCGAAAGCCATTAAAATTCAGGAACTAAAACAACAAATTGCAATAAATAAAAAAATCACAATCTTGGTATCTCATTCTTGATTTGCCTCTAAATTCAGAAATAAAATGTTGAAATGTTGGGTTCATAAAAAAAGATTCACCTCAAGAGTTGACAATAAAATGCAATACAATGCATAAAGATCAACATTTTATGTGAAATGTCAGCAGGCAAGGCCTGACACTGCAAATAAATAATTGGAACGAGGGCCCATAACTCTAAATATTGTTATTACATCGGTGCAGCCGTAACTGTTAAATTTGTTATTATATCAGTGCAGCCATTTTGAATCGGTGGACACAGGCTTTCCTGTGGACACATGGGATGTCATCTCGTCTGAACATTAAAATGGCTGAAGTTATGTTTCGACACTGGGACACGGGGTTACGATATAATGAAGTCAACTGCAGCTGGCTCACAAAGAAAAATCTGAATTTCATGCCATCTGTTTCCCTTGCGGGGTGCCACACATTCTTTAATTAGCATTTTCTCCTCCGTCAATAGGAGAAATTAAACACATAGCATGCAAACACTGCTATGAATGTCATTTCCTGGCTGATCAGCAAGCCTTCCGATCAAAAAGACACTCGAATCCCCGAGTTGACAAATTCATCACAGTCAAGTAACAAAAGAGGCAAATCAAGCAATTTACTTCACTACAAGCTCGTCTCGCAGTCAGGCCAAGGAAATAATTTATTATTTAGTGGCATTAATTTATGATGTTCCCAAGATAGGAAACAAAAAACTTAAAACCCAGTAGTCAAAAAATACAAATTTAATATTTCTGGAAACAAAATGCAGCACTGTCTAGAGGTTAAAGTTCTGTTTGTCAATAAAATAATGCAAATAGCAGCAATGTCAGTTTTTTTTATCAGTTTTAGAAAACACCTTTTACCAAATCAGCAAAGGGTTTATAACTAACATCAGGCCCCACCCTTTCCTGTGCTGAGCAGAGGAGCTGGCCAAGACCGGCACCTGTGCCCAGGACAGGCATGCGCTACAACAGCTTGTTCTGAATGTGCATGTTAAACATTCTGACCTGACATGACCTGACCTCACCCTGTTCAATGCCAAATTAGCCAACTGCTAATTTATGTATAAAGTGGCTACAACATTTAAGCCTGAATTTACAAAGCCTGTTTAGGACTTACACGTGTGTAACTATACATACATTTACAATGCTTAAACACCTGACTTACACGCGTGTAACTATACATACATTTACAATGCTTAAACACCTGACTTACACGCGTGTAACTATACATACATTTACAATGCTTAAACACCTGACTTACACGCGTGTAACTATACATACATTTACAATGCTTAAACACCTGACTTACACGCGTGTAACTATACATACATTTACAATGCTTAAACACCTGCATTTAAGAAAAACAGGCTTCGTAATTTCGGACCATATATATAGTGTTTGGCTAATAAAATATTCCTTGAATTAACAACATTTTAATAATTTTCAAGGAAATATATTTGAAAGCTGGCTAAACCAAAATTTGTTCCATGACAACAATTCAGTAGTGGGGACACTATAGGCACAATCTATACATATATTTATATTCTCAATGAAGAATCTGTAAATTTTGGTTTCTTTAAACGTATTACCAAGTGCCAGACAAGTCATTCACACCAGTTCAAACATACTGTCCCCTGCAAACAGATGTCCTTTTTACTATTTACACAAATTTCAGATAAATTGTTGTGGGCAGGTATTGGGCAGCCAACATTGATGGGGGGATAAGCCAAATGTTTGCCGAGATTGTCGTGGTAACCTTGAGATGCGGTAGTCATGACAACACAGATGTGCAGATTATAAAATCTGTTAGGCAACTTGTTTTTTTTGTTTTCTTTTTCATTACTGGTGTTTCTTTGTACTTTTTATCCATCTTCATCCATCAACAAAAAAGTAATACTTCTTTTAAGAAAAAACACACAAAAAAGAACCACAAAAAAAATAATTCCCATATAAAAAAGCCTTCTGGATTTGAGGAACTCTTTGTTGTTTTAGTAAATATTGTCCATAAACTCTTTGTTCTTTCAAAACATCTTACATAATCGCATTTACAGAATGGTAATTTTTATCTTTGGCATAATTAACACAAAAAAGGACCAAATTTGAGATATTTAAAAAAAAAAATATTTACTAGTTTCAAGGTGATAGTGGTTATATAATAAAAAGATAAAATTTAATTAAAAAGGGAAAAAAGGAAAATCCAGCAAAAACTATATTATTCTGTGGTTACAAATATAACATGGATTTTATTGCAAATCTGGATTGTAATCCTGAAAATCTGGATTATAATTCCCATAAAACATTCCTTTCACATTAATGAATATCAATACATGGCAAATCCAAAAAAGCTGTACAATTTAAATCCTACACAGACTAACAAAAAAAAAAACAAACAAAAAAAAAAAAAAAAAAAAAGAAGAAAAAAAAGAAAGAAAAAAAAAACCCCGACAATAATACATCAGTCTTCTCATTGGATGAAACAAAGTCTAGCCTAGGGCCATTATTGCTTATACCTGTATGTAATAAACAATGATGGACAACTTGGTTAGCCGTAACACAAAAGAGGGCATGCTAGCTCAGCTATATCTGTCTTACCTGGCTAACTCAGGCATAAAGGGTCATTGTAGCCTTGTATGGCAAAAGCCTCGAGGGCAACAACACGGGCTTTGTATATGTTTGTGGAGTCTATGTTGGATAAGTGTTGTAAGCTATTATTGGGAGGATGGGTGGGCCCCTTACAAGCAGATATCATCTTATCTTCATCTTGCACAGAGTCACATGCTGCTGGTCTCGTCAGCAATTACGGAACAAATTGAGGGTGGATCTATGACCAAAAAAGCAAAGAAAGCCTCAATGTTCAGACAATGTTTGTTTTCTAAAAATTATTAAATGGTGTGTTGTGTTAGAGGAAATGAAAGGGTTTGTGCAAAGTCTTACCAGTAATATCCTCAGAACACTATTTCTTAAAAAATAAAATTGTATTCCATTTTCTGTGTAAAACAGTCATCTAAGGATGTTTCAAACATGGCCTAGCTCTTTTTGTCACCTGGTTTCTTAATTAACATCAAACTATTCTCATGTTCATTAAGCTATACATATTTGAATGAATAATACAATGGCCTTTTTAGACAATGTTTACTTAATACAGACCTGTCAATATTATAATAGATGAGTTGGAAAAATATTATGATGGCCACTTAAAACAGGTGGCTGCTCAATAGAGTTTGCCACTTTTGCCACTTCAGCAGACTGATTTCAATCTCAATCTTATTTGTGGATAGGTATACATGAAGATTTCAAGGCCAAAAAGAAATATAGCAATTGCATTGATTTTGATCAAACGCAATTTCTTACTTATTAATTTGCTGTAACAGTCAGCAGATTCAGACTCGAGAGTGCATCAGGACCTTTGCAGGAAATGAATTGCCATAAATCCATGTCATGTAATTGCAACACAACTGAAGAAAATGAGAAATATCTCCAAGTTCCTTCCTCAATTAGAAAGTTCCAGGAAATGATCTCATAAATTTTGCTAATTATTTTTCAAGAAGTTCAAAACTAGATGAAAGCTCTTTGATGGAGGAGGAAACAAAAGGTATGAGTCATGGCAACTGGGTAGCAAGGGTCCATCTCATTTTTACCTCCCTCCCAGGAGAACACATCCTACTTGAGAGTGGCAAATGAAGCGTTGTGTGCATCTTAATGGACAACATGAGAGGAATTTTGATGAAAACTTTCAGGTTCAAATGACTTTTATTTCGTGGAGAGGCAGGAAACATTTTGCCAAAGAGAAAAACCCAGTTTCATGGATATAAATTATGAAATCAACCATGTTCATATTTGCCCACCACCACCCCCAAAATGCATTTCACCGACTAAATAATCTTTGTGGTATGGAGTCTTCAATCTTCATTAATTTCAGCCTTGTCAGAGAGAAAAGAAAAAAATTCTCTCTGAGAATTCTTGCCTCCTTGACTATAATGTATGAAATCATCCATGTTTGGATTTGTTTCAAGAAATACATTTCTGTGACTGTAATCTCTATGCATGGAGTTTTTCATCTTCATTAATTTCAGGCTTGTCAAGAAATAAAAATCCATCAAATAGTTTATTTCAAAAAGATGAAGGGAAATTTTCATGAGTCGTGAAGACCCTCAAGCTGCCCTGGAGCTCTGTAGCATGGTCTTCCTTCGCAGTTTTTCACAGCAGATGGATTTACAGCAGGCTGCCACAAAATTTGCAGATCAAACAAGCATTTTCGGCATCATATAATAAATGAAGCCAACTTCTGTCAGAGGCAGAAGACACTGTGGTGTTTGATTATCTTTAATTGTGCCATAAGTTGACGCCGTAACCGCCATAAACTGGTGTGAACAAGTTGTAACCGGTGAATAATACAGTAACAAGAGTTTTGTCATCATTTTTTTTAATAGTTGTTGAGGGAGGGAGGGTATGGTGGGTTCTACTGTATTGTGGTATAAAGTTTCCTGCTCCTGATGTAACTGCCATACACCGATCAATGTGAAAAGAATATAACTGAATTTTTAAAATTGTCTTTTTTATTTATTTTTTTATTTCACCACTGAACAAGTTATAAATGGAGAGAAATAACAAGAATTTTGCAATATAATAATACCGGTATACTTTTATAACATTAATAATCATTAGAAAATATTTCTGCAGAATAAAGGAAATACATTTTGATTTTGATTGGATAAAAGGAAACAGGTGAAATCGTTTAGTGTCGATCCTCTACACTGGTACTCTGAACATAATTTGATTTTCACCACAAATGGATTTTTTTTTTTAGGTAGAGAATTTTTTTTGGATAATGACTCAACAAGAAACAGCTGCTAATGAAGCACTGATGCAATGCCTTGAGTGTAATCACAGCCATTTTTATCAACACTTTCTTTTTTTCGCTCTTCCAGTTTTATCCTATTGGGTCTTCAGATGAAAAGTGCCAATGATGTGGAGAATCTTTCAGACCATGCCGACTGTCAAGATGAGAAGAAAATGGAAGTGTAACACGTTAATTCGGTGGTATTCATGAGCTGACTAGTCTGCGCAAAGCTTTAATAACAATATTAGACCTGCGCCACAGACAACGTGACAAGCACGGCTCAGTGTCTCATAGCACTATATGCAGATTGGTTAAAAGTGCATTAGTATTTCAACAATAGACTGTTGCATTTTACAGTAATGTTTGAGTGGATGAAATCAAATCAATTCCAATGTATTGTAATAATCTTCTCTTTTTTTTCTTTTCTCTTTTTAATTTAACACAATACAGTAAAATACTCTTATAATGAATCGGAAGGGAACATAATATTTTGTTATAGCAGTAGTTGGTTGTACACATTTGCACAAGTCGGTTATTAATGTATAGGGAAATAAAAGGAACATTATGAGCAGTTCATTCTATGCAGTATTTCGTTCTAAGCATGTTCGTTGTAAGTGTACCGTACTCTATTGTATATAACAATTCAAATAAAATTCCACGAAAACCGATCTTTAGGAATTATTAATATAGAACCAGAAAGGATAGTTTACATTATTAACTAGTTACTACTGAAGCACTGATTATAAATGAGGGGTAGGATGGGGAACAGCAGTTGGTCAGTTCATTATAGGGGATCACTCCTAAGGCCTGTCATACCCAGGCAAAAGCCTTCCTACTGAGCTACATTTGAGCCTGTGCTTATAAATGTTTAAAATCAAAAACTTTACAATAACATCTAAAAACCTGCATGAAATTTGTATGGCATATTGATAGGATATTAAAGTCTCCACTGTTTATAAAAATTCTTGAGTCTAGACTTTAAAGTTTTACAAGCACTTGGGCCTGATCCTTCAGGGGTTGAAATTGGCTGAAATTCCTGCCGGACATTCGGTCGGGACGGCAGCATTTCGACCACTGTCCTTATTCATCAAGCCAACAGCACATCAAGTTCCCACAGGGGAAACCATTTATCTCTTGACCACTAGTCTGAATTCATCATTCTGAAAGCTATGGTACATTTTGTATTAAATACAACATTGTGTACAAGCACATATATATATATATAATATATATATTTACATGAAAAGTGATCACAACCCAAATGAATCTGATACCCTTTTCATACCATTATGTTTCTGATTTGTACCGGCCATGTATACATGTACACAACATGTTCCTAAGCTCTAACTTCTGATATTAGCATGATCGGGAGTGTACAACTTGGCAAGCTGGTCCAGGAATTACCGAGAAAATCCCCTCATTTTAATTCAGCCAGCAGACTTGACCTGTGACTGGCCTTGCCTGCCCTCTGTGATGAAACACTTCAAAGACAACAGACAGCTGTTGGAATAAAATCACCATAAATATTGTGACCAAGTTCATAGTCGGCCCATGCCGCAAGTGGCTGTATTTAACTTTAAAAGGTGGCCAAGTCCTCGTTTGAGTGCTACGTTATACAGTACAGACGCATGTACAACTGTCTCCATTCGGATGCATGTGAATGACCCAAGTTCAGACCGGACCACTGAATCGGGCAATGTAATTACTACAAGCTGTCTCGGAATGACAGGAAAAATTAGTTTTGCCAATTCACTACAATTTAGTTTGGACTTTCCAATAACACAAATTTGCCTTATATATATATATATTAATTATTAGTATTTATTTTCAGTTTCAACAATATTGGTATGCATTACAAAAATACAAATGTTATTTTATTAATATTTGTAAAATTTCTGAATTCTTATCTCATATGACATTTTTGTAAATATTAAACCATTTATTACATGTATAATACTGAGAAGATTATATAAAAGCTGAAAAAGCTAAAACAAATGTTTGTTTTTTTAACTAAAATGTAACTAAGATTAGTTCAGCTGTTATAAAATTAAATGCCCAAAAGCTACAGAATTTGCATTGATGTTCTACATTGCCTGATCAAGTTCTGATCTTCAGTTTACTGCATGACAAGGTACAATTATTGTACTGCCCCTGGCTGCGATGAGTCAAACTTGGTACATATGTACACTATAAGCCACTGTAATCTTAGGTTCATTCACGGCAAAGCAGTCAATTTGAAACCACATATTTACAAATACAATTAGTCCATGTTTTTGTAACAAATGAGAAAATGTCTAAATAATAAACACCCGTCAACAACAGAGATGGACTTGAAGAAGATAAGCCATTATCAGCGTACAGAAGTAAGTATATGCTTTGCCTTCGCTGTCAAAGATGAACGATGGGGCAGACAAAGTCGACTCCTGGCAGTGAGAGAAAATAACAGAGCTGTACAAAACACAATAGGAAGAATAAAAATGTCAAGAGTATGTACTTGAATGGGTGACCAGTGACTGCCTGGGAAACACAAGGGTGTTGCAGACAACATATCATATACATGTATGAGATCTTCCATGGGTGTTGTGTGCTATTATGTCTGTGGAAAGTGCAAGAAGGATCTATTCGGCTGGCCTCAGTGGTGTATAATGATTAACCCAATGTCCTCAAGGCTTGCACATACTGGGTTCACATCCCAGTATCTGCCTTAACTCAAAGTTGCGTTTTAATGGCTCCACTAACTACTAACCCACTGTTCTGGACACTCAGGCATGTGCTCAAGACAGCATACTTGAACCTTAACAGGATATAAGTACGAAAATAAGTATAATGGCTCAGGGGGAAAGTAGTGAATCCAAGGCAATTTTCTTGAAGCTTAATTGAACTGAAGTTTGAAAATTAACTTTAAAATAAACTACTCTATAGGTGAAGTACATGAAATATGGCAGCATGTTTACCGTTTGCATATTAACACCTGTCCAATATAGACAAAAAAACATGCAGATGAGCCACATGTCAATTAAGGAGAGTGTTGATGAATCTTAGTTGGATGTTATTAACCAAAATAAATTACATCATGATGAAATAGTCAAAATTTTCTTGATTTAAAAAAGAGAAACCTAATTTACAAGATATGATTGACTCCTCAGCAATATATACAAAACACATGCTAATGGACCATGAAAAACAAACACTGGCCAAGACAAAGACCTGATCATCCTAGCTGACATCTACAGCATGCCGCAAGTTGTACAGCTGAATTTCTCTTATTCAGAAACAAGCATGGTCAACTGGTCAACAATACAAACTGATTTCTGTTAATTTTCTGACCCTTCCCACTGACCCATGTAAAGTCTGGCTCAGACAAGACATGATGGCCCCTCAGGGTGTTGGGCACCAAGGAAACCATTGAAAGGATTTCCACCCAAAGTGTGTTATCGTAAGTGGTGTTCTTTCTCAGTTGTGACTATGTGGTAAAAACAAATCCATGGAGAAAGTCCACAGAGGAAAGAATGTACCACAGAAATGACAAAACGGTTATGCCTCGAGTGGTAAAGCTGCAAACAGCACAAGTCACGAAGTTTGTGATTTGTGTTTACCGTGACAACAAAGCCAGACATATTGTTGTCTGTGGTAAATTCCTCCCTTGATCAGGTTATATCACTGCAGGTAATATTGAACCAGACTTCTTGTGGTTGTTGTAAATCTGGCTCAAGAGGCCAGCTCTCCAGTAACTCAAGTAACTCAGTAACCCTCAAGAGTGCAGAATCGATTACAAATTTTAACCAACGGTAACAGATTCCAAAGCCCACTGAAACTCAACTCGAAGAATTTTTTTTTTCTCTTCTTAGTTGAGATTTAAGCCTTTAAGACTTGGAAGACCGATGATCTATGTACTAAAATTGATAGCTAAAATCAAAAGGCATTATTTAATTGTAATTGCATTGGATTGAACTTTTACTGTCAGTAAATAACTGGTTAAATTTAAATCAAACCTAACCAAAGATTTAAAAAAATAAATATGTATACTATCTTTGACATATATATATTCAGCATGGTTATGGGCTTAAAGTCAATAAGATTATTATCAGATACTACTGAACTCTTTAATATGTCAACAAATTACAACTGATCCTAATTAAAGTCATTTAGAAACAAACTGAAATAGTGGTGTTTAAAAAAAAAAAAAAAATATCATTCTTCATGACAAATAGTTATTACTGAAATCAGTTATATTTCAATAAAATAAGTCTTCCAATATTTTATATAGCGTAATTAATTAGTAATCAAATTTAAGCTTTGAAGTCATAAAATTGGAAAATTTAATAATTTTCATTATTATCCACTCTTACCTAGTGGTAGCACAATACATATGCAGTGTGAAGGTATGACTCAGGGTGAATAGCATATTTGTTGTACTAGCACAGTAAGTTGAATAAGACTATTTACTTTAATCTCATTTAAACACCAAATTGACCAAAAACTTTAGATTTGCCAATACTGACCATTTAAACAAGAACTTATAAGTACTGTAACATATCAACTGACAGTAAAACAAAAATGTAATAGCCAAACATATTTAACATTGTCCAATAACTAGGGTCAGGACCTTCAATTAAATGGACCAATAAATTACTTCAAAAGCTGTTCCCTGTCTAGTTAAAACAATGACAAGGACTTTTATTTTCACCCATATCACTGACGCAACATGTAGCACTAAACACACAATGACTTGTGAACTGACACGAAGTCAACCCATTGATTTTCACCCATTATCAAGAGTGCAATTGGAATTCATTTCTGGAGAAAAAAAATATATTTCAGAGTCACAGAACACTGCACTCGGTGACATCAAGGGAAAGACGACAGATTAATGTGGGCCGGAAACAGGTTATTAATCTTCATTGGCATCACACAGAATAATCAGCTAACAATACAATCACAGTGGTACTGATTAACAAAGTACTTCATGGTGATGTGAAAAGAACACAAAATTAAAGGACATTTTGTATGAGAGCAGAAAGTCTATCAGTAAAGACAAAAAAAAGAGAAAAAGAGAAAAAGGTAAAAATACTATTTATAGAGAATTAATTGAGCGAGGTGCCAATTTTTATATGAGTCAGTCAATTTAATTTTGTTTTCAACTTTGTATTTTAGAGATATTTGTACATTGAAACCGATCTAAACCAGATCATGCAAGGGACCTAATATTTATTTGATTTAGACAGGATCTGGTTTTCAGAGGGTTAAGTTTTATAAATTTACAAAATTCAGGATTTCTTCAAGGTTCCGTTTAGACTGGTTTCACTATGTGTGTGTATATATATATATATATATATATATATATATATATATATATATATATATATATATATATATATATATATACACACACACACACACACACACACACACACTCACACACACACACACACACACACACACACACACACCAGTACATGTATTTTTAAAGCTCTGACCCCTATTTCCAAAAAGTAAATCAAGTTAAAACTATTAAAAAAAATTTAATTAACAATTAATTTTATTAAACTCTCATAATTATATTTTGTAATCTTGTAAATTAAGCCAGAACTAAAGTACTTTGAGAACCGTTATATTTTGAGATACGTGCATTAAATAATAATGATGTATGTCTACATGTAAATACATGCACCTACATGTACCCTGTAGCATGCGGTCAAGCCAGATCTTTTTGAAAAGGAACAATTTAAGCAGCTCTAACCTAACTCTACGGGCAGATTAGAAACCTGTTGACATTACTGTCACAAGATTGTGTCACACAATGGCCTGGATTTATTAGCCTCACAAATGAGCACCGGTGAATTACAACTGGCTTAACCTACACCTAGACTGACCATTGTCCAGCCAGTCAAGTATGTCTCGTATACACAGTCCATTTCACTTGATAAATGTCAACAAAGGCAAGAATGGACATAAACGAGACAAACGACTAAAGAAAAGGAAGGAATGTTTGTTTAATAATACCCCTGTATATATATATACTGTTGATGATCTATAGAGTAAAAGAAAATGGTTTTCACAATGTATTGACTGTTACAGTGTTAGTGTTACTGTACTGCTTTTGGTTATCACTGAGGAAAGGGGATGTTTTTTTTAATGACAACTTTATTAGTACATAGTGTTTAATCTGCAGTTATTAGGTGTCAAACATGTTGATTATAACACTTGGTTTTGATCATTAAATTTTTTTTAAAACCTGATGCCACCATATATGTTCTTCAGATCTTCAACACAGATCTTTTATCCACATTTTTGCAGACATGCAAATAACTTTATCTTTTAATAAGACACAGTGATGTTTTTTTTTTCTTTAATCCCTGCAGACATTTTTAAGACTTCCAATAATGATTCAGTCTTACTATATACTAGTGTATACCCACGTAACCAAAGAGCTATATTGCACTTTGCTTAGTAAAAAGGAGTCATTGTTATATATATTTTAATTGCCACTTTAAGGATAAAATATATTCACAGAAGGTGTAAGTTTTGACAAAGATGTCAGTGGAACAAATCACCAATACACTGTTAATGATAACACCCATATACATGCAATTAGTGTCTTCTGTTTGACAATTAAATAAGTGTATTTAAACTACCCAAACAACAATAATAATGATAATTATGATAGTGATGATAATGATGATGATGGTGATGATGATGATGGTGATGGTGATGGTAATGATGATCATGATAATGGTGGTGGTGATGATGATAACGATGGTGGTGATGATGATGATGATGGTGATGATAGTGATGATGATAGTGATGATGATGATGATGATGATGATGATAAAGTTTATGCTTATACAACCATAATACATAAGCTATAGCAAGAACAAATCCAGTGAAGGCAATAGATGTTAATGCCCTAGCTGTGACACCTCATGCAGACATTGAATCACTCAGCTACACCCAATTCAACTGGTGCAAATTCTGACAGAGATGCCAACTGGCTATGACTCCCCTATCACACTGTCAATTACACTATCCAGCTAATTAGCATTATCAACTTCACAAAGAGACTTGCAATCCACCCAGACAGCTTCTAGGGTTAATGGGTTTATTGTGAGATGAGCCAGTACTATTGTTTTTCTGGATTTAAATCCATCTGGATTTGTCAGGTCATAGACATGTCAGTTTGATGGCAGGTTCTGAATGGGGGTTATTGCCCAGACAAGCTCCAGTTGCTCTCACCACTTCAGTCCTTTTTTTTATGATGAACAATAAAATTATATATTTTTATGACCATCATCCTGTAACAAAGTGACCCACTTATAGAAATATAGCCTCTAATATATCTCCAAGATCATGCAGGGTAAAGTTTTAACGTTTGTGTATGTGTAAAGGTACTTAAATCTTTATTGGGGAAGGATCTAGGACATTTTTTAAATATTTTATTTCTATTTTTATTTTTTCTATATCCTTGGAAAGAACAAGAGTATGATGAACTATTTTACAATGAATGTTTGACATCCTATAGCCAAAACTTAATAAATCAATGAGCTCTAGTGATGCTTTAATCAAAACAAACTTTAAACTTTTCTTATTAATAATTTCCAGACAAGTACTGTAGTCTTAAATTGTTTGATCTCCTTCATTCACGTTGTTTACAGAGAGTGTAAAATTCTGCAACATTCCATTTCAACTGTCCTAATATTCCCCCAAGTAATTCGTGTCTATGATATTTGACAAGTCATTCATTTGCCTGACAATATCTGCAGTTAGATTTCCCAAGCTACAATTCAAATCACTTTCATGTTTAACAGATTCAGAATTTGGTGCACGAGAAAGAATATTGATCATCCCGGTCATCGTGATCATAGCAATTCCTGTTTGTCCAATAAACTGTAGATGAGAAGATTTTTGGATAAGAAACACATAGGAGAATTGCTGGTTGCTCCATGGATCATGTTAGGGTGATAATTCCAAAACGATAAAGTCTCTTATATTCGGATAAATCATATAAATAATATGCTTCATTTGTTTATCCATCCTCGGTGTATGGACATTTATTTGGCATTACTTTGTTGCAAGTCCATTCAAAAGGGTCTGTGGATTATATCAGGGTAATACAAATATGAAACAGTGTCTCTCTAAATACACTGAATTGTATTCATCATTCTGCATCTACATGTATACCTACGTCTGTGTAATTTTCTTGCATGTTTTTCAATATATTGGCATGACAAGTACTGGCAAACACTCAAGGGGATACCTCTATTATGCTGCAACATGTCTGAAGAGACCACTTTACAATTCTCCTAAATCATCCAGTACATCCAATGCAATACATATTAATTAATGCCTTACCAGATATCCGACATTTGAGGCCAATTTTCCATATCTTTAGGTGGTTACTTAACCCAGGCCTGTGTATTTTAATTTAATCCTGTATTTAAAAGACCACCTTTCCATACAGGACACTATTAACTGGCTGACCCTTACAGACTGATTACAGAGTTGGATTAATAATAGTTTAATGACAAATCATCATCCTTATTGATTGAGGGCAGGATTTAGCTCAGTCAGTTGAGTGCTCGCTTGAGGTGCTTGTGTCGCAGGATCGAACCACCTTGGTGGATCCATTCACCTGATAGTTTTTTTCTTGTTCCAACCAGTGCACCACAACAGAATAAAGGCCGTGGTATGTGCTTTCCTGTTTGTGGGAAAGTGCATATAAAAGATCCCTTGCTACATTAGGAAAAATGTAGCAGGTTTCCTCTGATGACTACGAGTCAGCATTACCAAATGTTTGACATCCAATAGCCGACTGTTAATTGATCAATGTGCTCCTGTGGTGTCGTTAAAGAAAATAAACTTCATCCTTATTGATGCACATGATCAGGATTACCAATTCATCCAGGGATTTTCCACCTTCCCCTTCCCCCAATGCAAACCCAAGTGATGCATGCATGCATGACCCTGGAAGAATTGATTGGAATTCAATATTTTCTATACGAGGTAAAATACAAATTAACAACAACCTAAAAAACCCACCATGTACGATCCGCAGACTTTGACAGATTCAAATGAACCACCAATGTCCTTATTGATTGCAAGAAAACTACGTCCCCAGTGTATTTCACAAAGCGATGACACCTTAGGAGAGAAAAATGATGAAGTAGCTGTCTGGTTTTCTGACAATTCTTGGGTCAGAGATAGTCCGCGCATCAATGTAGTCAGCAGTTATGCACGCTAGTGATGATAAATCGGGGTATTACGCATCCGAGACGTACAAGGAAATGTCACGGCAAGCATAAAGAGTGAGGATGCATGCAAAATGGTGATTTTATTGCGACAGCTTTAACGTAGCTATTTGAACATTTTATGGTACTAAACTTGCTATATAGAATGAGCAAGAAATATTGGTTAATTTGAAGTAAGAGATTAAAAACTAAATAATCGAGTTGATACAATTTATTTGCTTCTGGTCAGTGCCACTAGTATTGGTGGTATAAAGTAACATCTACCATACATGAATTCAATAAAAGTATAGTCTTTTAAATTCCATCTTGTGGTGAAAAACAAGCTCATATTGGAAATAAATTTTAACAGCCATTTTCCAAATCAATTTGCAGTCCTTTCTTTTAATGTTAAAAAGATAATTTTTTTAAAATTCATTAATAAATTTTTATAACACAATTAACAAGGAGAGTTCTAGCAAGAGGGCAAGATGTTAGAAATAAAAGTCTATAGGTAAACAGACCGTTTTAAAATGTCAAATCATGAAGAAGAAAAACAGATTTGGAAACATATGCATAAATACATGGGTTTAAAATATGTACGAGCATGAAGAAAAAGCATATATAAGATATTAGGAAGGAACCGATAAGCATAATTATCCGTCTACAATTCTCAGTCACACTCCAGTATAAAATGGCCAAAGCCCTGGCTCTCCAACACGCTGGTCACTAAGTACACTGTCGCATACTGTGTACAGTTATACATCTCTCTCGTACACACGGGCTAGCTTAATCCATTTCTTCACAAGGGACGATCTTGTTGGTTTTTCTCAAACCAATTTTCGTCTTTTGAGTCCCGAGATACAAAAGATTTTAACCTGGATGTTACTGAGAGTTTAAACATGATCTGCAACACTTAATCCAGGCAAATATTTGTCAGCGCTGTCATGGGAACTGTGGAAAATTTAACGCAGCGTCCCTGTTCAAATTTAACTCGGGAGAATTCAAATGTTTTCTTCTTCTCTTCCTACTATCTTTTCTGTTATTATGTGAAACTAATACCATTCTTGTGCAAGTCGAAATCTCGAAAGGCATTGTTCTGCTAAGGATTGTTATGGAGTTGCCATTGTTGTCAGTGGTAGTGTTTTTTGTCCCGTGGTTTATGGCCGGTTTTATTTTTGCACAGATCTAGAAATTCCATATATATAGCCTTTTAGCTTTAAAATTGTTGAGGTCTTGATATGTGGTGTCAATTTTATTAAACAATGAACATCTGTTTACATTTGCACCAAAACATTGTTATTTTATGCTTCAGGAATTGGGGTAAAATAAAGCTTATCCATGAAATACATATAAATATTTTAGATATATGAATAACAGTATTCAAGCAAAACATTGAGTTTAACAGTTTTCTAAACAAAATGTAATACTTTTAAATGTGAATTATGACTTAAAATAATAAAACAAAAACACATGGTATTGAGAATATGGTAGATATAATAATATTTCATTAAAAAAAACAATATTTAAACAAATTAATTTTTTTAATCGTTTAGTATTTATCTGACAAATGAGAGGATGAATTCTCCAAATCTCCAAATATTCCTTCACACAAAAGATTTATATGCGTGTGTGAAATACACATGATTAACATTTCCCCAAAGATCTGGTGCAAGATCTCACAGGAAATTCACAACATGTAACCAATCTATACTTCTAGAAAGAAGAAAAAAACCTGTGTCTAACGATTCTCATATCAAAGAAACACGTAAAACTGTCTCCCAATAAAGAGCGTTTGAAATATGTCTTGTGCAGTCAAAGAGTCCGGTACCAATACATCAATGCAACAGGGCCATACTTCACAAGGAGCAAGACAGATCAAGGAAAGCGCCACAAGGCGGCAAAATACACCGAAAAGCAATTAACAAGTCATGAAATGTTTTTAACCTCATCTTTATAAAGTCATGCATATTTCTGCAGTGAGACCCCACACCTAATGAGCTGGTGAAAACCACAGGACAGGTTGAAAATCACTTCACGGGGGAAAAAACGTTACGAAATCAGAATCCGACAACATGAACGGTTTCAGTGCAGTTAGGATTTAAATGGTTTAACAGGCTTTAACCATGAAGTGATATGGTTCGGCCATTTTGGATGATGCACACATACATAACATTGATGAGATTTAAATTAAGAAAACTTAAGCATCAATAAGGATATTAAAGGAAATTGTTACCGATTCCTAGTTTAGAGATCTCCTACAAAATTACTTAAGGAGAATATGAACTGGAATTGTATATATATACTGATGGAAAGAAATATGGGATCACACCAACACTAAAAGAAAAAATTGACTGCATGAAGTTAACGGTGTTACTTTATGCAGACATGATGACCCTAATACTGACGAAAATGTGGTCTACAATATCAAGTGTTCCCTTATTTTGTTCTTACAGTATCTGTAACTGTAACACCAGGTTCTGTCGAGAAATTTATGAATGGTAAAAATAACTTGTTACGTCAGGTTTGTGAGGCATGTAGTGTTAAAGACATGACTATTACATTGGTATTATTTGCAATCAGGGATCACCTTGTACATTGCCAAATTAGCTCATTGCTAATTGTATATAGAAAGTGACTACAACATTAAAATATTCCTTAAAGTAACCACGTTTTAATGATTTTCTGGGAAATTCTCTACATAACAGCAAATTGACTAAAACAAAATATCTTCCAGTGTGAGATCTTGTCAATATTATAAGCAGATGTTGGCAGCACAATTGGCAGCAATAGAGATAATTAGAATTTTAAAGTGCCAGTTTGGGCAGACCTGATCATTATGAACCCCATAGGCAGACCTTACAAACAATACATTAATCATTATGACCCATATGAACTCGGATTATCCAGAGTTTATAAATGAAAAATTACTGGGTGTCTCAAATTCAGTGCGTCTCTTTGTGAATACATGTATATGGTATTCAGTGGGTGTTTTTCCATATTGTATTGACTTTAAAAACAAACAAAAATAAGAATGTGCCATTGAGTCTATTCAATTACCATGAACTGCAGACCAGAAACTAATGGTTTGTCACATACCATACATAATGAAAACCCAAATGCTTGACTTAACAGTATAGGAACAATTGGCACAGGATAGTTTAAAAACCAATCAACAATAACACATGCATATATATGTGAATAAACACTACAATCAATTGAAACAGGATAAACAATAATAATAAAAAACCACTTACATGTATGTTCTAACCAAAGAAAATAACTAAAAGCCTAGAAAGAAAAAAACACTTTGATCTTTAACAGGGTAGGGCTTGAATCAATCTAACACAAATTAAATCAAATTTTTTTCTTTCTGAATGTCTATTAGGCTTGAATCCCCCTCAAACATTTCTTTGGATCTACCACTGCAGTGACAGTTGAAACCACCCTCTAATCTAGACACATAAAAAAAAACTTCAACAAAACAAATGGTGTATTGGTCTCATGACACAGTTGTTTTTGCCAAAGCTGCAATAAACCTGTTTGATGCCTTTTACACACGGAAGCCACAAACCTCTGTTGTTACCCTCAACTGAAAAGGAGGAATTTAGCCAATGCAGTCAATTTCATACTTCCGACAATATTACTGCAAACATGTCATGTGATTGGTGGAAAAAATATTAACTTCACTGCTAAACATAAGTCTACAATAGGTGGCTCTGTTTACAGAAGAAGAATTTTAGTGGAAAATAAAATCCTCTTATTGTTTCCACAATTCATCAATGCGGGTTGACTGGGTGCAGTTTGGAGCTTGTTTCTTCCTCAGCATGCTTTAGTTGGTCGAATTTGTAATATGACAATATTGACGTACCAGCTTCCATCGGTGGATGCAACACTGAATACAGCTCTGCCACGCTTGGCTGATTCCTACATTATCCCTAATGGACACTGATAAATTAATCAATATTGAGTTTCATTTGCAGATCAAACCGAAAACAAATCCATAAAAACAGAAGATGACACGGTGTAAGCAGCTTTATAGGAAAATGAGGATCTAGATTCCATTTATAAACACATTTTAAATGTTCAGGTTATTTGTTTGTTTAAACATCACAAGTGTTTAAATGTCGATATACACTAATTTTACATGCAGTACATTCATACTTGCTCAGTGAAGGCAGAGCTAATTTCATCTAAGGTGTGATGGGTTTATTATGGGATCGATCGCCCTTGATAAGACTAAAGTTGTTTTTTTCCCCTTATAACCAGTGTCATGTCTATGGAGAATACATAAAAAAGATCCCTTGCTGCTTTTGGTAGGAATAACCTATGTGGCAGCAGCAGGTTTTCAGTCCGTCTCTCTCTCCACTCAAGAAAGAAAGAAAGAAATGTTTTATTTAACGATGCACTCAACACATTTTATTTACAGTTATATGGCGTCAGACATATGGTTAAGGACCACACAGATTTTGAGAAGAAACCGGCTGTCGCCACTACATGGGCTACTCTTTCGGATTAGCAGCAAGGGATCTTTTATTTGCACTTCCCACAGACAGGATAGCACAAACCATGGCCTTTGTTGAACCAGTTATGGATCACTGGTCGGTGCAAGTGGTTTACACCTACCTATTGAGCCTTGCGGAGCACTCACTCAGGGTTTGGAGTCGGTATCTGGATTAAAAATCCCATGCCTCGACTGGGATCCAAACCCAGTATTTACCAGCCCGTAGACCGATGGCCTAACCACAACACCACCGAGGCCGGTCTTAGAAAGAAATAACACATTTTCAATTACAATTATTTTGCTTTGGGAATTTGGTTAAAAACAACAGAGATAATTAGAGAGGAAACCTGTTGCCTCCACTCCATTGGCTACTCTTTTTGGTTAGCAGCAAGGGATATGATCTAGTGGTGTCACTAAAAAAAAAACCCCACTGTATTCTACACTTCCAAACAAGCTTAAATATAGTAAAAACTGACCTAGATAAAGCAAAGCTACGTACACTATCTAAAGAACCCACTTTTTCATACTCCCTTACTAGGAGGTGGCTGCCTACCACAGGTTCAAAAACAAATGACATGATAATAGAATACTGTGATTAAACATTTATTCAAGAAGGTACCTAGTATGTATGGCCACAGATCCAAGGGTGCAATTATGGGCCAGTCTCTTGACCCCATGTGTGTGGTGGGGGTATCCATGCAAGCATGCAAAATTATGTGTACAATGGGCTTAGGCGATCTTGAGATAACCAAACTGACAGCAAGCATGCATTAAGGTCTTGTCACCTAGCACCATATCATATAGTAATTTATTTTTGCATATATTTTGTTCTGTTATGTCCCAACAATTTTTTTGTATCTGAATGATACATGCTTGTGATTGAGGTTGTATGCATGAATTAACAGTTTCAGATTAGGTTGCAGACACCGAATCTAGGATGTTTTGCAGAGGAAGGGAAAAAGTTTTTTTTTTATATATGTAAAAAACAACATTTTGCACTTATACATATTCTGATGGAAAGAAATAAGGGGACACATCAAATTGTAGACCAAATTTAATTCACAACTAGTGTAGTAATGTCTATATTTCATACCAAGTTGTAATGTGGGATTGAATGTCTGTAGTGTTGAATGTGCTGCCTATATGTTCCCAGTCAACTTCTGACAATATGAATTGATTTTTGATGCAGTCATTATTTCTTGTTGCTATCTGTGTGATGCTTTATTTCTTTCCGTCAGTATATAAGCACTTTAAAATGAAGGCTTTTTTTATTATTCGGAAGTGGGTAGTCAAGATCCCTGAACCCTCCCTTAAATTCACACCTGGGTTGGCATGGAGTGGGGGAAGGAAGAATTAAAAAAAAGGTATTTAAAATATACACATATACATGTTTTAACATCAAAAGATATAAATGTTTGTGTTCCTTTAGATCAATATATGTATATATCACTAAAAAACCAAAGCACTCTCTGGAGGTGTTTGGCTATCAACAACTCTGTGCAATGTTGAAAGTGGACACTTGTTTGAACTGTGAAACACATTACCCCCATGACCAGGAAAAACCTCTTGGCCAATATTGCCAGTGGTCAACACACTGTGGGACTAATCTCTTTGCCAGCCCACCTCTAATACAGCCCACGGAACAGCCAGGGGGTAAACTCGGCCTCAAACACCAGCCATTAATCCCCCATGGCTGTGGGTTTAACTGTTTGTCACAAATTTCAAATAAAAAAATCTATACTTTCGAAGCTTGCTGAACATTGTTTGAATGCTACAACAGGTCCCAGTAAATATTAGCAGACTTTCGAAACTATAGTTCAGGAAAAAAAAATGTGTGGGTGTCCAATCGCATTTATCTAGAATGTTTTGGGGTGGGTTTTTTTTTACATCTCATCAATTCCAAAAATACATATACCTGCAGGGTCTTCACACTGAATTTTTATCTTTTTGGTATCTTAATTTTAAATTTATTTTGCAAGTTATTTTAAAGTCAATAAGTTACATCCCACTCAAAAAGAAATGAACCAGATAATGTTAAAACGTATTGTGAATTAGATGATGTTAAAACGTATTGTGAATTAGATAATGTTAAAACTTATTGTGAATTAGATAATGTTAAAACGTATTGTGAATTAGATAATGTTAAAACGCATTGTGAATTAGATGATGTTAAAACGTATTGTGAATTAGATAATGTTAAAACGTATTGTGAATTAGATAATGTTAAAACGTATTGTGAATTAACCTTATTGAAAAAACAGGTTTGTTTTATTTAATGACAACACTAGAGCTAACCTTATTGAAAAGCCAGTAATTTGCATAAATGTTTTAGCCAAACAGCTTTTAACTAGTCTTTATTAAATAGCAACTGGATAAGTTAGCTATACTGACAGAGTTAGCTCAGTATATTTTAAACATTAAATTACTATTACTACCTCTTTTCTTGATCGATTTGTTTCTTGAAAAGCAAGCCATCTTGATTCCTAATAACATATTTAATCACAGACAGTTAATTATAATTACATGCGTATTTGAGACGTAATTGCAACATCATATTAATATGGAGAAAATAATTGTCTTTGAAATTGGTAATTTGAGAGATGAGGGTCAATTAACGAACCAGTATGGATCCTTATGAGTAATTATATAATAGTGTAATTAATATGTTTTCATTTCTGATGCTAAAGAACAAATTAAAATTAACAAATGGTTTTCTATAAACCACCCTATCATTTAGTAAAAATGTTCATCAGTCAGCATGTTATTAATTTGTTTATCCGTTCATTTGTGCAAGACTTCCTTATTTTACCCAACCTTCAACACCTGCTTTTTAAGTACATATATATGTTTTAGGGCTAAAGATACTAGTAGCTTGGTTATTAAATCATTAAGTCATACAACATAATAATACATTACAAAAATATATTAATATGTATTATTTTATATTAATTAATTTCATATTAGACAATAACAAATAATTTGGAGAAAATTTAACAAGTATTTTCATTAGGTTTGTTCATATTTATACAAATACTTTTTACAATATCAACACAAAAAAAGTTATACAGCCATTATTTGTTTTTCTTTATTTGTTTTGTTCTTACTTTTTTTATCAAAATTGTTTTTTGTTTTTCTTTATTTGTTTTGTATACAAATACTTTTTACAATATCAAAATAAAAAATTTATACAGCCATTATTTGTTTTTCTTTATTTGTTTATTTGTTTTGTTTTATTGGGGTTTTTTTTACTAATACAATAAATAACGCCTCCTATTTTTAACTGCTATAACTAATACAATTCATGATAAATATTTTTATCTACATGTGTAAACTGCAGATTTTGATCAAAGCAGTACTGTATTAAACAGTTAATCTGACAACGTTGACAGCTATTTTCCGACCTGAAGGGTGTTCATTTCTTTATCACAACAGCGTGATGTCAAAAACTGAGAGACCCCAACATAATCTGACAATAAGAAAACTTGCCAATGGTTAAAAAAACATCTTCACACCTGTAGGTGCACAAATAAAATAACAACAGGGGTCATAATAATCTCTACCACTAATTAGAAAGCTGATAGGCCGTGACCGTGATTCACACCTTTAGTCAAAACACAAAATGGGGTGTGTGTCTATGGGTTATTTTCATGGCAGCCATGGAGCCTGTGTTTTGTGTTACTGTGTGATATACACTTGATCTGTTTCGACTAACACAACTGTAAAGAAGAAAAGAAGAACCCATATAAGTTAAATTTGTTTAAAGTTATCACCTTATATGTTCGGTTTATTACTTCAGTTCATGTTGGAACGGTTAATTTGTTTAAAGTTATCACCTTATATGTTCGGTTTATTACTTCAGTTCATGTTGGAACGGTTAATTTTGGAATCAGTTATTTTTTAGGTTCATAGTACTTATTATATAATAATTGTTAATTGGATTGGATTGTGGATTAGAAATAATTTAATGTGCACACTCAGAGCAAGCTTTTGTAGCGCATGCCTGTCCTGGGCTCAGGTTCTGTCATGGGCCAGTTCTTTTGATATTTGTTAAACTGAATATGTATTTATATATGTATACAACATAATAATATTCAATAGCATACACATTTAATGTTTATGTAATTTTAACACAATATAACATCTTCTATGAAAAACACTGTAAATAAATATATCTAATAGGACATTAAAAGAAAAAATATATATTGAAAAGGAAATTGAAAAAAAATTTCACATTGAAGATTATAAATATTCGAGATCTATTAAACATAAAAAATAAATAGCAAAAGCTTAGCAATAAACAGTCTGCAGTAATTAAATAAATTCCATTATAATTGTGTGTATATTATTAAAAGTAACAAACAAATTATTATTACAATGTTTTGAGCAACTAGAATAAATAAATAAATAAATAAACAAATAAATAAATCCCATCCAGACTGAATATTTAAAATGTGACATTATATTTTACGTTCTGAATATTTAAGATGTAACATTATATTTTACCTTCTAAATTATAATGGTAATTTAACTATTATGCTTTAAAATAAACTACATTTCACAACACATCAGCACAATGACAGATCCTTGTCATTTTTTTACTTTCAAAAGGCAAAAGACGAAAGACGGCCCAGTTATCAGCTATATGGGTAGTTAAGATAGACAGCATGCTGACACTACCGCCCTACATGTCTGGCGACAAATATAGCAATGATGACAAAGAGACATGTCAATCCACGCATTCCAGGACATCATAATTTTAGTCTCTTGTTCTAGAGGCACAGTCATAGTCACATGGTCCAGCTCGCCATATAAATTCCAAAACACATTTTTTGTTAAAAAAAATTTTTATTTTTTTATTTTTTTATTCATTCCTCTGTGAAAGTTTCTGAACCTTAAATCCCTGTCTGGGATGAAACGAGTTTTATAACAGGGCGCGATAAGTTAGACATGGCATTGCTCCCATAATGCCTGCCTAAAGTTGTGAATTTGTTGAGTCCAGTGCAAACACTTGAGATAACCAGCCTTGAAGTAAACCATTCACAAATGAGCAAGAGCGGCCTTAAAGGGAAGAGTTACTAGAACGAGCTTCTCTCGCATAATGTTTGAATCAACAAGAATGGGGCTTTTGGGAGCCAAGGAAATTTAAAGCAAAGATTACCCATACAGCTAGGGGATCAGATTCTAAGTGTATACAACCAGCTGAAATCCCAAGGACTGTACGTCCAATGTACATGTAGGTTTCGTCGGGAAGTGGGTGTGACGAGAACATTTTCGGTATGTGTTAGGTACATGTCCGGTACATGGATTCTAATGATTGTTACAGTTACAATCCAGTTATTAAAAAACTTTTTCGGTATATATTAGGTACATGTCCGGTACATGGATTCTAATGATTGTTACAGTTACAATCCAGTTATTAAAATTTGTTTCGGTATGTTAGGTACATGTAAGGTAAACAGATTCTAATGATTGTTATAGTTACAGTTCAGTATTAAATATTTATATTATAAAACAGTTGACATATAAAAACAAATACACCACAAGGTGATGAATTGGGTTATCCTAATTCTGACACCATGACAATAGAATGGAGACACCCCTCAAAAAAGTATAAACAATAATAACTATTTTTAAACCATTCCCTCTCATGATCCCTATAATCAGGTAGCACTATAAAAAGAAATATATATGTACATTTAGAACAGTGTAAAATGTTTTACATGTTTTTTAATGTTTATAGTCCTTTATTTATGGTGTATGTATGCAAGTTACAACCTATCAAACCTACATTTCTTTCTGTAGTATTCTGTAATAGGATTTTAAAATAAAGAATTTTCTCAGTCTTTTTTTTTTCTTTATCTAAATTAGTATGTATTTACTTCTACTTTCAGGACTACATTGAATTCATCTTAATCTGTAGTCTTCTCACACTTGTACTATTTAACTTAAATTATGAATATTCATCCAGTTCTAAATACACATTTACTTCAACCATAAGAACACCATACAGTGTACAATGAACCTTGAGTACAGCAGTCTGTGATAAGTATCATTACACTTTACATTATGAATATTCATAAAGTGATGCTTGAGAAAAAAAGTGTACACACCATCCACTGAAAGCATACTTGCACACTAAACACCCCAGAATATGTAAAGGATGTTAACAACCAGAAATGGCTTCTTTTTGTATATATAAAGAAAAAATTCATAATTACACAGCCACAGGGTTTTAAAGTAATGGAGACAGACACACAAAAAAGAAAATTAATGGAGCTGGTTTTGCAAATGGTCTTCATTGTTAAACATCTAAAGACATTATCACTCAGTATGATTTTAACATTGTCTACCAGTTTAATGGTACAATAACCTACATGTATTTGTACATCCCATAATATACTCTTTTAAAAAAACAGTCTGAAATAAATTTTTAAAAATTACTCCAAAACAGAATTTCACTTTTTTATTTAATAATTTAGATAAATATATAGGAGTATGTTTGATAATATACATGTATGCATTTGTTTTACAAGACTAAAACATTTGTCAATTTATTTTTTTTTTAGAAAAAAATGATGAATTTGTATGTATATTTGTAGATGTTTGTGTTGTAAATGTAGGGAGGTTTACTTTTAATCAGTAAAAGAAATGGAATATCAGGTAGGTGCTGTATATAGGAATACAAAATTTAAAATATTTTAATCTGAGTTAATAATTTATTTAATAATTTAAATTCTAAAGTTAATATCAAATTAAAGTTTAATACTCCCATTTACATGAACACCACTGTCTAATATTCATTTAAAAGCTATATCCACCAACAGCATAAAACAAACTAAACAGTCAATACATGTTAGGTGGTCACAGAATCTTGAAGATGTAGGGGGCCCTCTACAGTTACCAGAAGCCAAGAGGAGAGTGTAATTGACAGTGTGTGAGATGATGGGTCAGGTCAATTCACACCTGTCCTCTGGGTGGACAGGTCAACCTGCGTACAGTTTGTCTTTGCTGGAAAGTCAGGGCCACACCTTGTCTAAAATAAGTGGGGTGGATTCACTAAAAAGAATCGGGGCACTGCAATTTACGGTGTTCTTCAACTAAACAAAAAAGGCACTTCAAAACTAAAAGGGATAATTTTCTTATTTATTTTCTGCGGGGAACAACTGTTTCACTGTCTACTAATCTAGTTAAATTCCTGGTAGGTTATATAAAAAAAAAAGCCACCCACCCAGACAAACATAAAAAAAACCTTGTAGAATGTGTATTTTTATATTTATTTTAAATTTATTTTAATGAGGATGATAAAGCAGGTAAATATATTTTAAATATTTTGTTTTACTTACCAATAGAGATTTAATGTGTACAGTATTGTTCAGTGTTATTTTAAAAATGATTTCTTAAATACTTTTTTGTTAAATTGTTTTACATAATTATAATTATAATATTGTGTGTCTAATTTAATATAGAATATACTAATAGCCTACATGTAACATGTCTAGTTTAACTATTAACAGTACTTAAAAAGTGTATAATTTTGCTCAACTTTATTAAAATCTAAACTCCTAATGTTGGGTGTACTTATTTCTATATTTAATAAACATATATTTGTCATTTACACACACACAATTTGTTTTACTATTTGATCAGTAATTAACATTTTAAACATTTTATAAAAAGTAAATACTTTCCCTACTCCATTATTACCATCATCATTATATATTATTTATGTACATATTTTGTATTTTATTTATTTTAAAAACTAAATAAAAAGTTGATATACAAGGTTTATTTAAACTAAAAATGGTTATGAATAAATCACTACAATACTGTTTATATTTTGTAAAAAATCTTTTTGAAAACCATATTTAATTTAAAATGAAACACGTATATTCACTCAAATATATTTAACCCAAAATTTCAAAAATATATTCACTCAAATATATTTAACCCAAAATTTGAAAAATAAATAGTAAAAATACTGAAAATTGTATGACAGTTTTCATATATTTTATATATAACCATGTACAATTTACCTAGTCACTAAATTATAATTTCTAACCCAAAATAACACTTGACATCTAATAAAACGCAAAAAGGAGACATTCCGCAACGTGCGTGCGCCACCCGACTGCAATATACACACAAACATCTCGGGTATTTCACTGTATATTACGTTGTGTATTTCACCCCATCACCGACAGGTGCTGTTATAAACATAGTGACAAAACGTACTTACATGGTATTTGAGGAATTCCAGTAAACGGGTAATCTCCTGCCGCTGTCCACAACGGACACCATAGACATGGCCAGGGGTAACAATAGGATGTAGTATTGTAGTACCCACGGCATTCTACGGTAAAACTTCACAACACTGTTGTTAAACACCATCATAATTCACGTGTTTCTAATCCTACGCCGATACATCCGGACACCTAGTACCAATCCATGAAGGTCTGAATTTTTTTCTTCCTTTTTTTCTTTTTTTTTTTAATTCTTCTTCTACTTCTCCTACCACTGTGTGTTATTTTTATCCAGCAGAAACAGAGAGACAAAATTTTAGTTTAACGATAAACTCGGTGAATTCGCACCCGTCCACCAAGAGCGATCGCTCATACTGAGATCAATGCGAAAGCGACACACTGAAATAGGCAAGTCACGTGATCCAACGTAGAGGCGCCTGGCGGGTTCGGGGTTGTTTATGAATGGACGGACCCGTGTCGAAACCGTGTCGCGTTGCATCGTTGCTAACCGATAAGGGCTACAAGAGTTTTAAGTCGCTTGAATATTCATTATCTCCATGGTAAGAAATAATTTGGTTTTACCAAATAAATGCGTGCGATAAGTCGGATTTCGGTGTTTACGCGTGATCAAAGGTAGACCTGACTATACCGTCACAGCGGGAACCCGTGTCCGTTACGACTAAGCTGTAGAAATCTTCGCAAATTGACTATTGTAAATAGAGAGTACCAAATTACGTTTTCTAACATATAACCGCTGATTGCTATACATTACAGTGACGATAGTTACATAAGATGACCACTTTTTTTAAAAGTTTACAAAACAAATTAGGCCTGCATATCTTTACAACCAGTTGGTCGTATTATAGAGGTTAAAAGTACATTTACCAACGCAACGACAGGACGAAAAAAAAGTAAAGTTTGTTTTATTTAACGACGCCGCTAGAGCACATTGATTTTTAATCTTATCATCGGCTATTGGACGTCAAACATATGGTCATTCTGACACTGTTTTTAGAGGAAACCCGCTGTCGCCACATAGGCTACTCTTTTTTACGACAGGCAGCAAGGGATCTTTTATTTGCGCTTCCCACAGGCAGGATAGCACAAACCATGGCCTTTGTTGAACCAGTTATGGATCACTGGTCGGTGCAAGTGGTTTACACCTACCCATTGAGCCTTGCGGAGCACTCACTCAGGGTTTGGAGTCGGTATCTCGATTAAAAATCCCATGCCTCGACTGGGATCCGAACCCGGTACCTACCAGCCTGTAGACCGATGGCCTGCCACGACGCCACCGAGGCCGGTCACGACAGGACGAAGCCATATTTTGCAATACTAATTACAAGCCTTTATAAGTAGGTGGTCTTTTTATAGGGGCTAAAATTACATTTTATTCAACATTAATTATTTGTATAAACATTTTGTTATAGAGCCATGATTATAACATAAAATGGCCACATTTACAAAACAAATTATAGACAAAACAATATGGTAACCTTTACAATAAGGTGGTCGTTTTACAGAGGTTGTAATACATTTGAAAGTAGAAGGGATCTGTTGAAACACCTCTTTGTAAAATATGGTTAGTTTGTCAGACCATATTTAATGGTACATTTTAAAACGTCACATTATTATTACTGTATTGCTTTTTTGTTATTTTAAAACTAATTAAAATATGTTTCATATATATATACATATATATATAATATATATATATATATATATATATATATATATATATATAGATAGAGAGAGAGAGAGAGAGAGAGAGAGAGAGAGAGAGAGAGAGAGAGAGAGAGAGAATATATATACATAATATGTTTCATATATATATATATATATATATATGAAACATATTTTAATTAGTTATATACAAGCATTCAGAGAAGAAGAAGAAGAATATATAGGCCTGCATGGATAAGTTAACTAATGAGTATATCAGATACCCCTGTTTTAATCTTTTAGTATTTAGGTAATCCAAGCTGATGGATTACTGATCACCAGAACAATGACTAATTATCGGTCATTGAGTCGTGGAGGTGTTAAGTAGATGTGATCAGACTTGAACAGCTGTTAATGTTCCTCTTTGTTTATCATTATTTCTATATTCTCCTCCCCCTTCCGTGCTTATATCCAATTAAGGTTCAAGCATGCTGTCCTGGGCACACACCTCAGCTATCTGGCTGTCTTTTCAGGACAGTGGGTTAGTGAGAGAGAATATGGTGTAGTGGTCTTACACCTACCCATTGAGTCGTTAAAACTCGCTCTGGGTGGGAGCCGGTACCGGGCAGCGAACCCTGTACCTACCAGCCTTATGTCCAATGGCTTAACCACGACACTACCGAGGCCGATTATTACTTCTACCTTTCTGCACCTCAAAAACAGATTTTCATGTCTGAAAAGAGTAATGGTATCTTTAGAAGTTTGTACTAATAAGTGTTTCTGATTTTTCAATTCTTATTTTTATTAGTTTTTTTATATTATATAAAAAAAATTTTTAGTAACAGTAAGCCTATTATTATTTGAATATTTCACTTTGTAATAATATTTATTTTTTAATATAGGTTGTTTGTCATTATTTCAATATTAAAATGTAACTACTGGTATGTTTCATTTCATATGGTTTGAACTCTTTGAATTTGGTTTGAATTTTACTATACTTTACAATTGTTGATTTTAATCTGCACATCAATCTTCATGTATTATAGGGTAGGCCTATATTTTCATACAATGAACTTTTCATATCAAATTCACCCAAAAGACCCCCAAAATAGGTGACTTTTATACTCGTATGTTCACATTTGCAATACACAATAGACATATAATGTTATACAAAGTGGCCCTTACAACAGGTGTGACTGTATAAAAAAAATCAAACCTTTGTTACATAGTCAGAGTATTGGAAAAGTAGTCTCTTAAATCAGGTGTCTGTTTAATGCAGGTGCACATGTTCTATTTTATATGAATAGGAAACACAGAAGAAAGGTGGTCTGTTAAAGCAGGTGAACATGTTCTATTTTATATGATTAGGAAACATGGCAAGGTAGTCTCTTAAAGCAGGTGTCTGTTTAATACAGGTGAACATTTTCAATTTTATATGATTATTAAACATGGTAAAGTGGTCTTTTAAAGCAGATGACTGTTTAATACAGGTGAACATGTTCTATTTTACATGGTTCTAAAGGAAAAATGGCAAGATAGTCTCTTTAAGCAGGTGATTGTTTAATACAGGTTTGACTGTATATACATGTAATTATTATAAATAGTAACCTAGTTCCACAACTGTTATTTTCTGCTGTTTATTCTTTCAGAAAATCCTTACTTCCATGTTTGTTTTAAATATTAAAACTTAAAAACAAAATTGCCACCACCATTGTTACTCGTATCCTGAGGAAGTACACATATAAACATGAGAATGTATCACCTATACGCCACGGTGTGATTGCTACAAAGACTCCTATCACCTATATATCTATTCCGGGATGCCCCTCCCGCCTTGCCCATGCAATGACCAGTGATAGCGAGCAAACAAAACCTGGTCACTTTGTGACTACAGTTGTTATTTGTGTAAACACCCAGAAACCTACAACACACGCGTCTTGGGGTTCTTACAACACATGTTTGCCTTATTAAAGCAAGGGTGCATGATAGCGTTTATGTTTCAGTATTTACGACAATTTTTAGCCACGAGTTTCTGCGTCAAGAATCCCTGGCCGGTGAATACCTGGGCTCAAAGCAAATACCGGCCAGGTGTGTTAACGACCAGGTATGTAGTACGACATCTTGCTGGGTCTCGGTCACTATTTTTAATGCCAGGTTCACGTAAAGAAAACAGAAAAAAAAAACACTTGTCCAAGAAAATTGTTTAAGAAACATATTTCAGTGACCATATTGTAATTTTTAAAAATAGTTTACTTGTGAATTTTAGAAGAATGGAATGGGAGGTGGTTAAAAAGAAATATCAAAGGACAAGTAAAAAAAAAAAAATATCAAGAACAAAACTTATTTCATCCATTCATCCAGCGACCAATTTATTCATCTGTCTATCCAAAAAGAAAACCTTTTGTTGCCAATTTAAAGAAAGAAATACGTTTGCAGGGGTGAAAGAGAGCTTTATTCTAAACTAAAACCTATTAGCTCCAACTACAAAAAGCGCGCACATAAACAACATAATATTACAGCATCATACCATGATAAAGATACTGACTACCAGCGCATCAATTTTATTGGTTGCTGTATCAACCGCGCACAAAACATCCATTCATCCAGTGACCAATTTATTCATCTGTCTATCCTAAAAGAAAACCTTTTGTTGCCAATAAAAAATAATAACTTATGTGGTGTTAGTAGGTTTCTTTTCTCATTTTCTAAACCTTAATGTTCTGTAGTTACTATGTGTTTGACATGCACCTCAGGCGAGCACTCTACAGACTGTGCTACATGTAGCTTGCACCCGTGTGATAAAAATGTATATTACTATCAAAAAGAATTATTGCTGCCAATTATAAAGTATATCCCATGTGGCAATAACCATATGTCCGACACCATATAACCGTAAATAAAATGTGTTGAGTGTGTCGTTAAATAAAACATTTTCTTTCTTCCTTCCTTCCCATGTGGCAAAAGCAGGTTTCTTCTCTATTTAACAGACTTAAAAAAGACTGAGTGTGAGTGCAGGGGTGAAGTAATTACACTGTGTTCTATTTGCATGTCACAACCATTCACTGCGTACTTGTTATTGTATTACACCGTTGATCCCAGACACCTATTTATAAATACCAACATAGCATGAGATGTTTCACGTAATGTTTTCAAAGAGGATAATCTAGAAACCAGGCATGGCATAATAATATTTCACACACAATAGATTTCTTTGTTAATTATAAACATAAGCAAAGCTGGTATGGAATTTTAGCCCAGACAAATTGTGAAATGTCTTGCTGCAGGTTCTGGATTAAATCTACAATGAAGTCCATAATAAGTGTAAATACAGCTGAATAATAAATGCATCATGTTTTGATATAGCTCAGACTGTTAGGTGTAAGTATTTAATACAAATGCTGGCATCAGGTCTATTCATATGCTAGTACATGTATATTATGTATATAATCTGAAGATTGTCCAAGTGTTATCAATGTTAAATAAATATTATAATATAGCCAAGTGTTGAATACAAGAACTTGTAGTTCATTAGTCTAATTCAGTGCTTGTGCAACCATACAAACAACTGGGCCTGCATGAGCCCATTCTGTTTTTGTATATTCCTTCATCTGTCTATCCATCCATAATTATGTCCCTCCCTCCCTCCAGGCATTCATTTATCCATTAAACCACTCTCTCACTCACCCACTCACCCACCCATTAATCAACACTCCCATACACCACCCACCCACCCAAAACCCAACCATCCATCCATCCATCCATCCATCCATCCATCCATCCATCCATCCATCCATCCATCCATCCATCCATCCATCCATCCATCCATCCATCCATCCACCCACCCACCCATAAACCATCCCACCCACCCACCCATCCATCCATCCATCCATCCATCCATCCATCCACCCACCCACCCACCCACCCATCCATCCATCCATCCATCCATCATTCCATCCATCATTCCATCTATTCAAATCACCCTCTTACCCACCCACTCACCCACCCACTAATGAACATTCCAATACACCCCCACCCCCATCCATCCATCCATCATTCCATCTGTCCAAATCACTCTCTCACCCACTCACCCATCCACTCATCAACACACCCACTTACCTACCCACTAATCAACACATGACAACCACCCAAATCCACATGTCCATCCATCTGTCCACCCATCCATCTGTCCATCCATCCATCCATCCATACATCCGCTCTTTTATCGCCTGTTATGATAGGTACATGATGCCCAAAAGTCAGTATATTGTGTTTTTCACACATTATTATTAAACTGAAAGCCCCAGTGGTCTTGTGTGCTGAGTTGTGTCACGTACCACTGCCGGTAATACAAAGTTTACTTTATTCTCTTATTGATAATTTATAAGTAGGTTTTTTTTGGATAATTTTAAGTTAATATGGTAAGAACATCTAATTTAGAGTCCTTTCAAACAAGATAATTTAGAGTGGAACAGAACATTTTATATTTTTATTTTAGCACAAACAATTTTGAATTGATCAATTGATGTGTGGTATATTTGTATATATGAAGAGTTCATTTCCAAAATGTGATATATATCCATTTACATCATTTTGAAGGAAATGTTTTATTTAACAACACGCTCAACACATTTACGGTTATATGGCGTAGGACATATGTTAAGGACCACACAGATATTGAGAGAGGAAACCTGCTGTCGCCACTTCATGGGCTGCTCTTTTCAATTAGCAGCAAGGGATCTTTTATATGCACCATCCCACATCCAGGATAGTACATACCACGTCCTTTGTTACACCAGTTGTGGAGCACTGGCTGGAACGAGAAATAGCCCAATGGGTCCACCGACGGGAATCAATCCTAGATTGATCGCACATCAGGTGAGCGCTATACCACCGAGTTAAGTTCTACCCTTTATATCATTTTGAGAAAAATGTGATTTTGCTACGACATGACATAGCATATTTCACATGAAGCACGCTTTTAAGATGCTGTTCACTGGACATAGATCACATTTTAACAGTACTCTATTGTCATATAGCCGAGTTGTACTAACATCAGAATACCTTCAACGCTAACTCCAAAATGTGGAAATTGGCATATATTGTGATTTGAAGATGAACTCTTCATATTATGACATAATGTATTTCATCACTTACTGTGATAATAGCTGCATCACATTCACATTGTAACACCTAACCATTCTGAAGTACCTCTTGTTGCACAAGTTACTGTGACTGCACATACAGTCAGACCTATTCAAACGGACACCTCTATTAAACAAAATACTCTCTTACAGAAATTTCAACACAAATCTCCCAGTTATCTTAGTACAAACTGACCTGTATAAAGCAACATCTAATATAGTACAATCATGTCTGTATTAAGCAACCACTTGTTATAATACTATTAATAGGCTGCTTTTTAATATTCTTTCTCATAGCAGCTTGGCACAGATCTGACTGTGTCAGAACATCTTCCCATTAGACTGACCTTTATTTAACAGCCACCTGTCCTATTAAGCCATTTAAGGGTGGGATCTAGCTCAGTTGGTAGAGCACTCGTCTGAGGTGGTTGTGTTGTAGGATCGAACCACCTCAGAGGACCCATTCTCTGATTGGGTTTTTTCCCCCCATCCAAACCAATGCACCACACCTGGTATATTAAAGGCCATGGTATATGCTGTCCTGTCTGTGGAAAAATGCATAAAAAGATCCCTTGCTATTAATGGAAAAATCTAGCGGGTTTCCTCTCTAAGACCATATGTCAAAAATTACCAAATGTTTGACATTCAGTAGTTGGTGATTAATTAATCAATGTGCTCTAGTGGTGTCATTAAACAAAATAAACTTTAATAAGTAATTTGTAATATTTTTAATGTGGCTTTTTAAAACCGGTTTTACTGTATCTTGAGTACAACCACTAGAGTGATCTAACAATCCAATATTCTCTATAACTCGGAGATAATCTTTAGCCATTCATACACCAGGTACTAGAGAAATCAGTCTACCACGAAACCACCTTGTCATAATACTATAATTACAACCCATCTCTTTTAGTTGAATTTCATCTGCTTGATAAACTAGTTTTTGTTGTACATTTTCGAGCCGTCACGTCAGTTTCAACCTCCATCAAAATCCTCGCCTATAACCCGCGGCTTTTGTTCGCAGAAATTCACCACTTTCTATTATTATTATAAGAGATATAAAAAAAAAAAAATCCTATTCCTGTTATAATAATGAAATACAATCGGGCAATATATCGACTACCCCAGGTAGCTCAGCCATGGTCCCCGCCCAAACTGAAGCGACGGAGACTTCGCCCTGTGTGATCGCTCAAGTGTACTGTGACACGGGACTGAGAAAATGAAGTTTCATAGAGTGCGTCGTTTTTCGTCCATTGTCTCGCGCCGACTGAAGCCGGGATTGGCGGTCGTGCATGACCGACGTCAAATTACAGCCCATCTATGCTTCTTCACCCGAGGGTGTGCCATGTATCTTGCTTTACAACACACTGATGATCATAAATATCTTTTCATCAATCACCAGCCAGGCTATGGGGTGGTGGTGGTGGTGGTGTGGTGGGGGGGAACTCGTCTATTATGGAGCAGGTCATTCCGTGGACAGGCCGTATAGATAGACGTTTGCTATTGAATGCGTCGAGACAACTGCTGCAATAAAGAGTGCCGGCTGACCAATGGTGAACGAGTAAATGTCGTTTTCTCACCTGGTCCATTTACCGATAATGGGCATTTCTCATCCAGCCAATTCATCACGTCGAGTTCAAAGTTTTTCGAATAAGTGACCTTTTATGTTTGGTTCCTGTAGCAAAATGGGGGAAGTTAATTTAGCTTATTTATATAAAATGAAAACAAACAGACGAGGCCTTTGTCATCATAATCCAGTCATACAGTCAAGTGTTGTAAAAGCCAGTGGTCAGTTAATGAAGACATTTTTGTCTTGGGTTCAATATTAGTTTCACTTATCAACCAGTACACAGGTATTAGAGCAGAATGGAATATTAAATGGATATATGAAAGGTTATGGTATGTGCTGTCCTATATGAAATTGAATATTTATTTTTAATGACACCTCAGCATGTTTTAAATTAAAGCTTTTTTTATAAGAAAATCCTGCCAAAGTACAATTTAAAAAAAAACAACAAAAAAACTAATTCACACCTGTATCATGTTGTGTATATACAGACCAAATGATTTCATTCTACCTTTACCAATCAAAGAAATAATATCTCTTCTGTGGAGTTCTACCTTTGTCTTGGCGAAATTGGAATCACATGTACTAATTAGTGATTAAACCTACCAACACATTTTACATCCCTTATATATTTTCCAAGCATAAAAAGCAGAGAAATTGTTTTGTATTATTTACCTAATTTTCAAGAATTGCTAATATTTTTGTGTTAATTACATAAAATGAAATTGGTGACTTTGACCCAGTTTTCCCATAGATGGTCATATATGAATATTTCAAACTTTGTCTATAGTTAAAAAAGTAAACCTCCTTCTACTGCACAGACTACTTTTACAGAATATTTCATTTTATTTCAATTTATTTTTGTGCTTATATCAAATTAAGGTTCAAGCACATTGTCCTGGGCACACACTTCAGCTACTGGGCTGTGTGTCCAGGACAGTGAGTTAGTTGTTAGTAGTTAGTGAGATAGAAGAGGGTGTACTGGTCTTATACCTACCCATTGAGTCATTAAAACTCATTCTGGGTCAGAGCCGATACCGGGCTGTGAACCCTGTACCTACCAGCCTTATGTCCGATGGCTTAACCATGACGCCACCGAGGCTGGTTTTACCGAACCGCAGCACGGAATATGGAAGTTCTCAAAGACAACTCAGCACATACCACACAACCTTCCATATATTTCAGTGTCATGGGCCATTGACTGGGATGAAGAAGAAACAAAACAATGGGTTCACTCTGTGGATCAGAGGTTTCATGCATAACTAAAGTCATCTTGGTAAACTGTGTTCTGAATCTGTTCTGACTCAACATACATGGTAAATCATTCATGAATACTACAGTAAATGGAAATTCAGTCAACCCACTGTCAATAATCAACAACTGATGAGGAGCTAGCAGACCATTAACAAGAACAGGACACTTTCCAGTTTGTCAATATTACATAAATAATCAAGGAAATCATCCAAGTTTGACCTTCACAATTGACTTACTTCCAGTGGAAAAAAAACAAAGAAAAGAAAAATCTATGCACACATTCTCGCAGGAATAGTAGTAATAAACAGAGACATTCAATAGACATCAACAATAAATTTTTCTTTAACGGCCGTTTTATTTCAGACTTCAAAGTTTAAGTATGATGAAAAGCAGGTAGTTTTTTTAATATATATTTAACCAGGTCACAATAGCATGTTTATTCACTTTCATGAACAAGAGTTAAAGTGGGTTTTTTTGTTTAATGACACCACTAGAGCACATTGAAACATTAATCATCAGCTACTTGATGTCAGACATTTGATAATTCTAACACACTGTCCTCAGAGAAAACCTGCTACATATTCCATCAGCAGCAAGGGATCTTTTATCTGCATTTACCCACAGGCGGAGCAGCACACACCATGGCCTTTGATATACCAGTTGTGGGGTACTGGGCCCATATTTTCAAAGCTATCTTAGTGCCACAAAATCGTAAAACAACCGTAAGCTATGATGTCACTATGGCGTGTGCTGTAGTGACGTCACAACCTACGACGGTTTTACGATTTCATAGCACAAAGATAGCTTCAAAAATCTGGGCCCTAGTTATAGGATGGGGAGGGGCACAAAGGGCCCAACAAAGTTTTTAAATGCAAAGTATATTTAAGAATATTATTAAAATGAAATGTCAGTTATTTATGTAGTATTTACTGTCCAGATATAATTATATTTTAAAGTCAATCTGTGTATTAAATTTAATTTAATTATTTGTTTTTATATAAAGATCATTAACCCCAGAAACAAACTTTGTAGTGTCTATGTATCAAAATTAATAAACAGCTAATTTGACTATTAGCAGTGCGCGCTCTGCATAAGACACTAACAATTCTCTTCACATTTCTTCCATCAAATTTCTTCATTCCTAATGATCTATTTGACCTTTGAAACGGTGTAACACCTGTCACCGAGTGAAGTAAGAATTGACGATTGTTTAGACCCTGCGTCTGCCAGCTTCAGATCCTGTGACCTCTGACCTTCATTATTTACTCATAACTCTTGCTTGATGACTTCTATATTGCCTTTAAATGATCTTTTATATCCCACATCTGCACCAGACTTCCCAGCATGCTCTTTAACCATTCAGCAATATTCGCCATCCATCCTTGATGATCCCTAACTAATGATGGTCCGAATGTCTTCGCTTTAATCACTTGGTTAATAGAATACTGTTGCTGTAACCATGCAGCATCTGGGCCCGTGCTTATAAAACTTTTAGAGTCCTGACTTAATCTCTAATGACGTCACACACTGTCTCAGACTATTAGAGTCTGGAATCTAAGACTTTTAGAGTCCTGACTTAATCTCTAATGACGTCACACACTGTCTCAGACTCTATTAGAGTCTGGAATCTAAGACTTTTAGAGTCCTGACTTAATCTCTAATGACGTCACACACTGTCTCAGACTCTATTAGAGTCTGGAATCTAAAGATTCCAGACTCTAATAGAGTCCTGACTTAATCTCTAATGACGTCACACACTGTCTCAGACTCTATTAGAGTCTGGAATCTAAGACTTTTAGAGTCCTGACTTAATCTCTAATGACATCACACACTGTCTCAGACTCTATTAGAGTCTGGAATGTAAGACTTTTAGAGTCCTGACTTAATCTCTAATGACGTCACACACTGTCTCAGACTCTATTAGAGTCTGGAATCTAAGACTTTTAGAGTCCTGACTTAATCTCTAATGACGTCACACACTGTCTCAGACTCTATTAGAGTCTGGAATCTAAGACTGTTAGAGTCCTGACTTAATCTCTAATGACGTCACACACTGTCTCAGACTCTATTAGAGTCTGGAATCTAAGACTGTTAGAGTCCTGACTTAATCTCTAATGACGTCACACACTGTCTCAGACTCTATTAGAGTCTGGAATCTAAGACTTTTAGAGTCCTGACTTAATCTCTAATGACATCACACACTGTCTCAGACTCTATTAGAGTCTGGAATGTAAGACTTTTAGAGTCCTGACTTAATCTCTAATGACGTCACACACTGTCTCAGACTCTATTAGAGTCTGGAATCTAAGACTTTTAGAGTCCTGACTTAATCTCTAATGACGTCACACACTGTCTCAGACTCTATTAGAGTCTGGAATCTAAGACTGTTAGAGTCCTGACTTAATCTCTAATGACGTCACACACTGTCTCAGACTCTATTAGAGTCTGGAATCTAAGACTTTTAGAGTCCTGACTTAATCTCTAATGACGTCACACACTGTCTCAGACTCTATTAGAGTCTGGAATCTAAGACTCTAAAAGCTTTATAAGCCCCAGGCCTGCATGTGTCTAAAACTTCACTTACCAACACTACATAATGCAATGGAGGTGTACTTCACAAAGTTAAAGTTAAAAGTTTGCTTTGTTTAACAACACCACTAGAGCATTTTGATTTATTACTGTAATCATCTGCTGTTGGATGTCAAACATTTGGTAATTTTAACATATAGTTTAAAGAAAGGATATCGGCTACATTTTTCCACTAGTAGCAAGGGATCTTTTATATGCACCATCCCACAGACAGGATAGCATGTACCATGGCCTTTGATATACCAGTCATGGTGCACTGGCTGGAGCGGGATATAGTGCAATGGGCCCACCGACAGGAATTGATCTTAGATTGATCGCACATCAGGCGAGCGATGTACCACTGAGCTACATTCTGCTCCCTGATGTTAGAACAACTAAGCACAATAAATACAATACAACAATAAACTTTCCATCAAAACACAATCTCTATCCATTGTACAGGATGTTAAAACTTTGTGGGGTATATGCTGTCATGTTGCAGCAAAACCACTTTTTTATATGACATGATATGAGTTTTAATATACAACTAGTTTTCAAATAATACATACTTTGTACATAATAATTTCCATTTTATATTAAAAAAACTAGTAATTTACAAATAACAAATCATTACATGGCATGTTATCACTAATTATCCAAGCAAAAATGCCTGCTTTTAAAAGTGAAGAAAGTGCCGCTACTATATTGGCTGACCAGTCTGTAAGGAATAGTAGGAGCATTGCGTGCAATTTAGTCCTGTCATTATCTGAAATAAGCCATCACATTAAATCACCTAACTGTTTTAAAGATTCGTGAAAGCATAATGGTTTTTTTTTTTCTGCTACTAAATGACCCACTTTGATTATAAAAATATCCCTAGCCTTTAACTAACTGTGCTATATGTTGACTACAAACACAGAAATCAATCTGTGTGTATATTCTGGGTTTATTTTAATGACACTCCAAACTGTTTAATGAGCAGATATTACCAGTGAAGATGTGAAATGTATTGTTATGGTCAGGTTTATAAATGCTTCTACCCATATAGGCTAATCATCCAAATTAGTAGCAAGGGATCTTTTAGTTGTAATTTCCAACAAACATACAATAGTCTTTGATACATTTCATTTCATTTCAACTTATTTTCATGCTTATATCCAATTAAGCTTCAAGCACGCTGTCCTGGGCACACACACCTCAGCTATCTGGGCTGCCTGTCCAAGACAGTGGGTTAGTTGTTAGTTTGTTAGTGAGAGAGAAGAGGGTATAGTGGCCTTACACCTATCCACTGAGTCGTTAAAACTCGATCTGGGTGGGAGCCGGTACCGGGCTGCGAACCCTGTACCTACCAGCCTCTATGTTCAATGGCATAACCATGACACCACCAAGGCCGGTTTGATACATTAATCACTGGCTGGAGCAGAAAGTATTTTAATGGATTCACTAAAGGACATATAGGGAGAAGATGCTGGGTTCACATCCCAAATTGGATCCAGCTCAGAAAGAGCTTTAACAGCTCAGTGGTAGAAAGTGTAATGCCACGCACTGACGTATCACTCACTAACCATTAACCCCTGTACTGAGCAGATAACCCAAATATCTGAGGTATGGACCCAGGAGGGTTCACTTGAACCATAAGAGATATTAGGCCACTGCACTGAGTTATCTCTGCCTAACCATTAACCCATGTTCTCAACAGACTACAATGATAGCTAAGGTGCGAGTCCAGGACAGTTCACTTGAACCTTAAGATGCCACTGCATTGATTTATCTCTCACTAACCATTAACCTCTATCCAAAACAGACAACCCAAATATCTAAGGTGTGAGTCCAGGACAGTTCACTTGAATCTTAAGAGGCGCAATGCAACTACACAAAAATACCTCTCACTAACCATTAACCCCCGTTTTGAATTAACATACAAACCAGATCTAGAACTGAAGTGATAGACCAGGACAGATCACTTTAACCTTAAGGTGATATCCTGAACAACAAAAAGAGAAGTAACTAATGAATAGTAGGCTACAGGAAACAGTGCATTTTTAAGGTTGGCCTTTAGCTTGTAGACATAATTAAAATTGTCAGAAATGGCTCACCATAGTAATCAAGCCTTAATCTATACTGTCGGACATGCAAATCTCTACCGGGATAAATACATGTCTGAATGGAACAAAATCACAGACCCCTATCAGCTGTTCTGTATATGCCCATGGACTAATTAGGAGAGACCACCATCACCAAAATATGCTTCCTGGATGTCTGCGATGCCAGTTCTAATCTATAGTCACTTTCTATAAGTCATAAAAACCGGGGCGTATGGTGGATCTGCAATCGGCTGAGTGCCTGCACCATAAAAGCTGGATGATTTCGGTATCAATTCTGTCTGCAGATCCCATACATCAACTTACCTATTCAGCTGGTCAGCTATACATACTAAACCCATCAGAGAGCCGGTGAGATTTACGTCCAGTCATGTGGACGTACACTGTGTATAGCTTGTATCTACATTGATCATAACTTACAATGATCTTTGTCCAAATCGGGAGCTGTCTAATTTGGAAGGAGCAAGGATTAAGCTCAGTCCTCTTAAGGCAACTGGTTTTTAAATGTTCTTTTTCTAGTTGGTTCTTCAAGATATACATTTTTAATCTATGTACTGGTAATCTATGGTATGGGTTGTTTTTGCTATTATATTTTCTTCTTTTTAAATATTCTTTTTTTTAGCTTGTTCTTTAAGACATAGACCTATAGAATACTATGGTATGCATAGTTTCTTTAAATCCTCTTCTCCCCTTTAATACTTTTAAATGTTCCTTTTCTGGCTTGTTTTCCCAAGACATAAATGTATCAAAGCTTATGGTATGTGCTGTTTTTGTAAATATATATATCTTTAAAAAAAAATATTACATGTAATTCTTACATGAGTTATGAAGAAATAAATGACTGACTTTTCTGTGAGATTTTGTTTTTAAAGGACTTCTTGTTTAAAACAAAAAGAGCAAAACTTATGATGGCAGTGTCATATTTAACTTACATGTATGTAAGTAATTATTAATTATATAATTCAGAACTCTGTGTAAATTGACATACATATATTTACACTGCACAGCAGTCCGTTCCAGGTAAATAAGATGAGAACAAACATTTACTTTTTATTCTTTTAAACAAATTTCATATAATGGACAAGACATCAAAAAGGTTTTGGCCCTTCAAAGGAAAATAGAAGCAGTTGTTGATGCAGGTATTCATTATCTTGAACAAATGCTTTGCTCTGTATCTAATAATGCACAGTTTGTAGTGCTTTGCTATGTTCATCTAAGAACCACACAACTATACATGTACCTATTAAACATAAATTTGTATTGATATCAATGCTTATAAACTTTAGTCTAGATTTAAGTCTGTAATAATGCCATCAGATTTAACATCATGTCAATGAATACAAATTGTATGCATGTGATATCATTAAAATTTTTAGTCATTTTATAAGCACGGACCCAGACACCATGAATGTATAAAATTCTGCAGATAAAAATATTTTAATGATTTTAATATTATAAATGTATTATATTCAAGAGATACGAATATTTTCCAATATGGCTGCCAGCAAAATGTTCTGATGGAAACGGCAGGAAGTTGGAAGAAAGCTACAGATCTGCTCATTTTGGTAAATTACTGTAATTCTACTAAATTCCACTAAGCTAGAGGGCTTTTCTAGTGAATTTCTGTTGAACTCTGTGTCACCCAGTATTCTGTGACAATTATCACTACAGGAGAATTGTTAGTTGATTAGCAAATCAACAGGATCTGTATTGTATGAGACAAACACATGGAAAATGCCACCTTTACCAGAAGTACATACAGTCAGACTTGTGTGTAAAACAGTCACCAAAAGGTGCATTAAAGTATGACCTTTCAAAAGAGGTGGCTGCTTTAAAAAAGCCAGTTTGTACCATATTGAATTATTTCGGAAAAGAATAAAGTGTCTTGTTAAGACAAGTGGCTGCTTAATAAAAGACAGTTTGTAATATTAGATTATTTTGGAGAAAAAAAAGGTGGCCTGTTTAGACAGGTTATACACAGCAAAGGGTGCATAAAAATATGTTCTTTAAAAACAGGTGGCTGCTTAATAAAAGTTTGTACTATATTTGATTACTTCAGAGAAGAAAAAGGGCTTGTTAAGACAGGTGGCTGTTTAATACAGGTCAATTTATACATTACTCAATGATTTGAGAATGAAAAAGGTGACTGCTTAATACAGGTCAATTTATACTATACTCAATGATTTGAGAGAATGAAAAAAGGTGACTGCTTAATACAGGTAAATTAATTTGCACTATATTAAATTATTAGGAAAAAAAAGAGGGCCTTTAAACACAGGTGGCTATTTAACTGAGTGGCTGATTAATCAGTTTTGCCTGTAGTCAAATGTCAGACCTGGTGTAACAGTAAGTTACTTTCAACACAGTGTGATACATGAAACTTGCTTGATGGTTTGCATATTGTTTGAGGGTGTTTCGTTTGCAATCACGTTTTGTACAGCACAAAGGAAAAACTCTCAAATGCAAATGTTTTCATTTCCCCGACTGCCAAGCTTTATGAGCCAATGGTGGCATTTAAAGTCCCACTGATGAGTACGCTTTCCTTACTACAATGATCCCAACAAATGGTTCTGATTTTTTCTCAAAGTGCAAATGAGACATTTTGGACGAATATTAGAAACAATTTGCACTGGAACTGATGGGGCACTTCCTCAGTGCACACCTGGGCCATGTGGTCACTGGTGAAGGCACTGGGTTCAGTGGAAGTGCTGGGTTCATGGGGATCCTTTGGTGCATTAATAAGTCAACAATAGGGCACCCAAGCTTATATAAAACGGATATCCTTTGGTGCATAAATAAGTACATAACAGGGCCCCCAAACTTATATAAAATGGGGATCCTTTGGTGCATAAATAAGTACATAACAGGGCCCCCAAACTTATATAAAACGGGGATCCTTTGGTGCATAAATAAGTACATAACAGGGCCCCAAGCTTATATAAAACAGGGATCCTTTGGGCATTAATAAGTACATAACAGGGCCCCCAAGCTTATATAAAATGGGGATCCTTTGGTGCATTAATAAGTACATAACAGGACCCCCAAACTTATATAAAACAGGGATCCTTTGTCATGTTAATAAGTCCACAACAGGGCCCCCAAGCTTATATAAAACAGGGATCCTTTGGGCATTAATAAGTACATAACAGGGCCCACAAGCTTATATAAAACAGGGATCCTTTGGGCATTAATAAGTACATAACAGGGCCCCCAAGCTTATATAAAACAGGGATCCTTTGGGCATTATTAAGTACATAACAGGGCCCCCAAGCTTATATAAAACAGGGATCCTTTGGGCATTAATAAGTACATAACAGGGCCCTAAGCTTATATAAAACAAAGATCCTTTGGTGCATAAATAAGTACACACCAGAGCCCCCAAGCTTATATAAAACGAAGATCCTTTGGTGCATTAATAAGTACACAACAGGGCCCCAAGCTTATATAAAACTATCAAATACAGTATGTTATGTTGGTAAGCAGTCATGTCAAAGAGATGGATTTAGACATTTCTGTAAAAAAGTTGTATCTCTCCTAGATGACTTTTACAGAGTCCAATTTTGTACTTAGCAATTCTGATGTCAGTCTTAACAAAATGAAGGCAAGGTGAAAGGAAGAAAGAAATGTTTTATTTAACGATGCACTCAACACATTTTATTTACAGCTATATGGCGTCAGACATATGGTTAAGGACCACACAGATTTTGAGAGGATACCCGCTGTCGCCACTACATGGGCTACTCTTTCCAATTAGCAGCAAGGGATCTTTTATTTGCGCTTCCCACAGGCAGGATAGCACAAATCATGGCCTTTGTTGAACCAGTTATGGATCACTGGTCGGTGCAAGTGGTTTACACCTACCCATTGAGCCTTGCGGAGCACTCACTCAGGGTTTGGAGTCGGTATCTGGATTAAAAATCCCATGCCTCGACTGGGATCCAAACCCAGTACCTACCAGCCTGTAGACCAATGGCCTAACCACGACACCACCTAGGCCGGTACGGCAAGGTGAAGATCACTTTCCTAAAATTATGCCAGGCAAGCAATCACATGAAGTTATAAATGAAATTCATAAGTTTTATTGCAAAGCGATCAATTTGCAGGTCTCCTAAAACTATCCTGGCAAGTGTGGAGGGTAGTAGGAGTGATCTCTGGCCTTTCCTGGCAAAGACTGGAAACTGGTAACTCAGGGTCATTTTCTACTACAACCAATGTTTCTTCTTGAAGATTATTAAATGTTGTGGCATGTACTGTCCTGTGTAAAAGACCTTTTGCTGCCAAATGGAAACTGTGACCTCTGTGATAATGGCAACATTTTCAACACCCTATTGCCACTGATTAATAGATGTGATTAAACAATCCTTTCCTTTAATTTTATTGCTCAGTTAGGACTGGTTATTATTATACATGTATATACATGTACTAGCATTACATATACCACTAGTATGATAGAGTCCTAAAGAAAAAATATTAACGTTTTGTTTTGTTTAATGACACCACAAGAGTACATTGATTTATTACTCACCATGTAATGGATGTCCAACATTTGATAACAGTAAGATATAGTCTTTTTTCCATTAGCAGCAAGAGATCTTTTATATGCATTTTCCCCCACATAGGCAGGACAGCACATACCATGGTCTTTGATATACATGTATCAGTCTTGGTGCACTGGTGGAAATGGGAAAACCCGACTGAACAATCTCAATCCCATGTTCCAAGCACTTCAGGCAAGTACTCTACCAAATGAACTAAATCCTGCTCCAAGTCCAAAATAGAGTGCAAATTCTAAAAATTCCAATCATCAAAGACAACACAAAGGCACCAACATCTCCCTTGTTAAAAAAAATAAAAACAACAACAAACACTCCCCTCCCCACAGATGCTATTTGCAGTATAGTAAAAGCAAATTATTGAATAACATATTCTGCAGTTTTAAACATTATAATTGCTAATATAAATCCATTAGAGATGGGAAGATGAGGAAATGGCAGCATGCACATAACACTGAAGCAGCACTGTTGAGCACAGCAGGCCCCAGACACTGTATTAAGAACTTCACCACAAAGGTCTGGAGACATCTTCACAATTCTGTGATGTAAGACTTGTGGCTGTGTGACCAAGTAAATATTATTATTTAAGCGTGCTTACATATTTCATGGATAGATTCCAACCATGCCGTATGCCGACAATCTGCTGGGGACTTCATTGCTTGCACATGTTCCATAGCTGTGTGCCGGGGATCCAACATTTGTGGCAATTTGCTCAACATACTAGACAGGCAAGAAGAAATGCCAACAGGCTTTTAGTCCGTTGGTTCAAGCAGCATTCCCGAAGCTCTTTGATGCATGGTGATAACAACAGGATGTAATTCCAATGGGGAGAGGGTGTCTACGTTAAGTGCTGTGAGTCCTGGGATCCATTCCTCATAGTGGATTCATTGGGTTACAAGAAAATTATACAAGGGCATAAAAGCTCCATGGCAAGATACGTCCATCTATCACACACTGTCTTGCTGGTCCATCCTTAATGGACAGGAATGACTGTCCACATACAGCAATAGTAGACTTCTCACTTGAAATATGATAATGGGCATTATATGGGCTATTTTACATTCCATCCATTGGTTCACAACTGGTAATTTTAATTCCTTGGTATGTGCTGTTCTGTCTTTGGAAAAGAAAACATACAAAAAAAAGATTCCTTACTGCTAATCAACAGTAGTAACCAGTGTTGCAGCAGTAGGTTTCTTTTCTAAAACTTTAGACCGGGTGTTATAGTCAGCTTCATTCATTTTACAGATTGAATATAACAATTAGCATATGAGAATAGCTGAAACCAAGCAACTGATTAAATGATATACGATATTAAGACAAACTGCTTTCCAAATACGTGCATATAGCCATTATCTATATACCAGGGGCCTAATTCACAAAGATCTCTTAGGCTCTGTTAGACAACAAAGCATCCTCTTTGCAAGTCTTTTATCATTGCACTGCGAGATCGCAAAGTTGCAAGAGTTTAGTGAATTAGGTCCCTGGGTGTTTATAAAAAAGAAAAAAAGACAGATTTCTGGCTATCCAGAGACCGGCCTCGGGACAGACATGCTTGAAGCTCTAATGGCATATGAGCATGTTCAAAACGTACAGATCTGAAGAAGAAAAAGGAGAAAAAAAGGAGAAAAAAAGGAGAAAAAAAAGAAGAAAAAAAAGAAGAAAAAAAAGAAAGAAAAAAGAAAGAAAAAGAGAAAAAAAGGAGAAAGAAAGGTACATGTATTTTAAAATGGAATTTTCTTTTCTAATATGTATTTATATGCATATAGCTACTGATTAAACAAATAATTCCTTTTCATAATGGAGCTTTCAACCTGTCACCAGATAATAAACATCTTATCGGACTGGACACTAACTGAAGAAGGTAATGACAGGCGGCTGTCTTGTTTTCAAAACTTGTTCACTACAGCTCTTGAAATTCCAGCTCTGGTGCCAAGAAAAATGGCTGCCTTATTTCCTTGCACCTGCCATGGAGCTTTATGGCTGAGTAGATACTTCAGAATGCTGACAGCAAAGATAAATTAATAAACCTACTTGCCATACCAGTCAATCAATGATAATTTATGACTTTTCAAAAACGCAGGTCTGTGATAAAGTTTTATTAATAGATAAATAAATAAAGATGTTGGCTGGAGAAATTGTCAGGCACATGGTGTTTGTTGATGCAATATCGTGAAAACCCCCCAGTAAATGTGACAACAGTGAACAGATTTTTTAAATGATAATTGAACCTTCTTTCACCACATCTTGTGCTACACAAACAGTTTATTTTTTTCTCCTGCCAGTTATAGTTTATCCATCAGCAAATACATATTTGAAACATGAAGGTTTCAATGCTAAGCTTTACAACTATATATATACTACTCAAAAGAATTTAAGAGTCAGACGATATTTTCGACATTATTTTCTGAATGTCAATTATATTAGCTAGACCATAATGTCACGCATGGTATTGTTCCATTTTGACGAAAGTGGGTCTAAGCAACCCATAAATGAATTAAAATCCACTGTCATTGACACTGTCGACTAGTTCTAATGGTGAAAACATGCTTACATTTGCACGTAAATTAGGGCGAAAGCAAAAGGTCTGCTTAGTGCCCATAACTTGCTTTTTCACAAAGCGCTTCATTTGCATGTTCCCAATGCTGAATTTCCTTATAATTGGAGCTTGCGTTCGTGTACGGTGCACACTCCAAATTCGACAATGGTACGACTTCAACTGACTATCGAAGATCGAGGAAGGGCTATTGCTTGGCTTCAGGATGGCAATACGCAAAGAAATGTTGCTCTGAGACTCAGTGTCAGTCAGAGTGTCGTTGGCCGACTGTGGCAACGGTACCAAGCAACGAATTCTGTTCGAAATCGTCCACGTTCAGGAAGACCCCGAAGCACTACAAATAGAGAGGACCGCTACATCACCAATATGGCTCTACGACAACGCACAACCACTGCACGCCGATTATGTGACAATCTGCTGACTGCGACTGGAACTCGAGTGTCTGATCAAACCATACGCAATCGTCTGAGAGCCAATAATCTACGCTGCCATCGCCAGGCTGTTCGACTACCACTCCTACCACGTCACAGAATGGCCAGACGTCACTGGTGCACGCTTCATCTGCGGTGGCAACGTGTTCAGTGGGGTCGAGTGATGTTCACTGATGAGTCCAGGTTTAGTCTCCAGTTCAACGACGGTCGGGTTCGTGTCTACAGACGTCCTGGGGAGCGTTTCGCTGACGTTAACGTTAGACAACGTCACCGGTTCGGTGGTGGCAGCGTCATGGTGTGGGGCGGCATCTCTATCCACCACAGGACCCCCCTCTATGTGGTGGATGGCAATCTGAATGGAATCCGCTATCTGAATGAGATTATCCGGCCATTGGTTCTCCCAGGCCTTCAGCAGATTGGCGGCGGGGCAGTTCTGCAGGATGACAATGCCAGACCCCACCGCGCCAGGGTGGTAACGGACTTTCTCAGACAACAAGGTATCGCCAGGATGGATTGGCCAGCATATTCGCCTGACTTGGCCCCAATAGAGCACGCCTGAGACGAATTAGGCAAGAGAGTTCGGGATAACCATGCCCCTCCGGCCAACCTTCATGATCTGGGTCAACTTCTTATGGCAGAGTGGCAGGCCATTCCCCAAGAGTTCTTCAGATGTCTGATCAACAGCATGAGGCAACGATGTGTCAAGTGTATTCGCTCCAGGGGTGGATTCACACACTATTAAACGAATGTTCTGTGTAAAATCCATGTTTGACAACCTTCAACTTTGACAGCATGTCATGTGACTTTCTTGTATACAGTGATGTTTATTTGTGTTTTTTTGTAAATATGGAACAATAAATAAAAAATTTGGTGTAGTTTACATCATCAATCTAATACACTCTGAAACTTATTTGGTTATAAATTTTTGACCCTTAAATTCTTTTGAGTAGTATATATATGGATGCTACTTTTTTGTAAGAAAATTTGTTTTTTTTTTTTTTTTTTACTGACTGTTTATGTAAATGTTTATGTTAATTATGAATTACAAATATTAGAAAGAGGGATCTTTTATATGCACTATCCCACATACAGGATAACACATACCACAGCCTTTGATATATCAGCAGTCGTGGTGCACAGGCTGGAATGAGAAATAGCCCAATGGATCCCACCAATGGGCATCGGACCGTTTGACATTCCAACACAAAATTTGGCTATTACACTTCTAATGTATAGTAATTTTGATATTTAGTCTAACTTGAGTACCACAACACGTGCACTTCTTTATAATGGGGCGGGATTTAGCTCAGTCGGTTGAGTGCTCGCTTGAGGTGCTTGTGTCGCAGGATCGAACCATCTTGGCGGATCCATTCAGCTGATTAGGTTTTTTCTCATTCCAAACAGTGCACCACAACTGGACAAAGGCACATGGTATGTGTTTTCCTGTCTGTGGGAAAGTGCATATAAAAAATCCCTTGCTGCATAAGTAAAAATGTATCAGGTTTCCTCTGATGACTACGTGTCAGAATTACCAAATGTTTGACATCCAATAGCTGATGATTAATTATTAATCAATGTGCTCCAGTGGTGTCGTTAAACAAAACAAACTTCTTCTTTATAATTAACAGCAAGAAGTATTATAGCAAGTTTATAGCCACGTTTTAAGAAGCTTTTAAAAAAAAAACCTAATCACTATGCACTGATAAGTGGAACGGGGAACCGCTGGTAACCTGTAACATTTGAGTGCAGTATATGGCAGAAACTATCATCCAACACATCAGAGATCACATTATTCCATTAACATTCAACATTTATTTACACTGGCTGAAAAAAGAATCCGACAGGACAGCTTCAGTTCACACCAAACTGTGGCTCCCAGTGTTAGGTAGTGGTGATAAAAGCTGGATCAAATGATGTAAAAATCCCAGCTGAAGCTCATGGTAGATGCAGCCACCATGCCGATAAAGGTTCCAGTCAGGTGTTAAGCTGTGCGTTATGCCACCGTTTGAAATGCTAACTCATGCTGTGGAGACATTTGCTTACATCATGTGGGCTATAAACACTGGGTGTTGTGGAAACCAAACCTTCCTGGTAATGGGAGAAAAATAAACAGAGGCAAGCTTCACAGCTTCTGAAACTTTGGGGTTTTTTTTCTTTCTCTTTCTGATGAGGCTACATAGGGTTTCTGGGGGGTTCCCCCCCCCCCCCCAAAAGAAAATGGTAAAAAAAAAAATTCTCACTTTTTAACCTTTAGACTACTGGATTAATTTTTGACAAAACCACATTGAGTGGGTACAGTTTTATAATGTTTACTCATATATATTCATTTAAATGTTTTATAAATACAAAAAATAAAGTTTATATTGGAATCGGTAAGTATAAAATACTGGCCGAAAACAACATTTTGAACTAAAAATTTCAAAAAATTTCCATTGAAAAACGAAAACCTAAAGCAGCCATATAGTGTCAGTAATTGTTTCCTGTTTTGTATTTCCTGTATTTCTTGTGAGTGTCGTGTGCAAAATGGTGGGAAATATGAATGGGGGAATGCACTGTATACAGTATGCAGTATGTCAACTGACTTGACATTGGGTGAGATATCTCGCCTACAGCAGTCAGAAGGTTAAATTAGTGGCTATTGGTGATTCTTATATTGGTTTCTCAGAAGAAACTCATTACTGCCATATAGCTAACTTACTCAAAATTACTCAAAATTACCAGCAGGTCTTTTTACATGCAGGACCGGCCTCGGTGGCGTCGTGGCAGGCCATCAGTCTACAGGCTGGTAGGTACTGGGTTCGGATCCCAGTCGAGGCATGGGATTTTTAATCGAGATACCGACTCCAAACCCTGAGTGAGTGCTTCGCAAGGCTCAATGGGTAGGTGTAAACCACTTGCACCGACCAGTGATCCATAACTGGTTCAACAAAGGCCATGGTTTGTGCTATCCTGCCTGTGGGAAGCGCAAATAAAAGATCCCTTGCTGCCTGTCGTAAAAAGAGTAGCCTATGTGGCGACAGCAGGTTTCCTCTAAAAACAGTGTCAGAATGACCATATGTTTGACGTCCAATAGCCGATGATAAGATAAAAAATCAATGTGCTCTAGCGGCGTCGTTAAATAAAACAAACTTCACTCTTTTTTTTTACATGCATTTTCCTATAGACTGGACTGCATATACTACAGTCTTTGATAAAGTTTGTTTTGTTTAATGACACAACTAGAGCACATCGATTAATTAATCATCGGCTATTGGATGTCAAACATACAGTAATACTGACACTTAGTCATCTCTACAGCCTTTGATATATACCAGATATGGAGCAATGGTTGGAATAGAAACTGACTCAGTAAGTTCAATTGGTATGGGGGTATTGATCCTGTGATCCATCACACATTAGCCACATGCACGTTCACGGAATTATATTTTGTTTATGGATATGATACCCTGCAGCTAACATAATTGTGCAGCCGCCTTTTTATTCTCTAAAGCTTGTGTTTTACAAAAAGTACAGTGAAATCCCTCAAAACTGGATCCTCTGTAAATCGGAATTCCATCAAAGCTGGATGTTTTTCATGGTCCCTTTTAACATATCAGTATAGAACTGAATCTTTCAAAACCAGAAACCCCTTAAAACCAGACTTTTTACTTGGTCCTGATGGGTGTCCAGTTTAGAGGGTTTCCCTGTAGTAGACTACATGATGGCGAGTCTTGCTTCTCTTCATGTCTTTCAATTTTTTTTCGGCTGCTTGAAACTCATTATTAACAATAATTTTTTCTAATCTCTGTCTTGGCAGGATTTCTGATGGAAAGTCAGAACTTGTGACCAGAGTGTCTGAACCTTGACTGAAGAAACTTTGTTTTGTTAAACGACACCACTAGAGAACATTGACTAATTAATCATCAGTTATTGGATGTCAAACGTTTGGTAATTTTGACGTATAGTCTTAAAGGAAACCTGCTATATTTTTCCATTAGTAGCAAGGTTTTTTTTTATATGCATCATTCCACAGACAGGATAGCACATACCACATCCTTTGATATACCAGTCATGGTGCAATGGCTGCGATGAGAAATAACTCAATGGGCCCACTGATGGGGATCGATCCGAGACCAAACGTGCATCATGCGAGTGCTTTACCACTAGGCTACGTTCTACCGTTGACTGAAGGAAGACATTGTATAAAAACAGGCTACCCATACCCATTTCCCAATCGTTAACAAAATCCATAATTCTGTATTATTTACAAGACAGAACCCGACCCTTGGAACCCTTAACGAAACCATATTCACTATAGTTATTTGGTATTTATGGAGACATTTCACACAACATAGAAAGGCTTCCACGAAAAGAGAAATTAAGATTTTTATCTCTTTCCTGAGGTAAAGTCAAACTTCTATATATCATTGGAGATAAAAATAAACATCACGTAAATGGGAGTAGTATATTACAAGCAGGATATGTTTTATGTGTTTACTTTTCACTAATGTCATTCCTGGGATCTTTTAGTTCACAGTCAATGCTTGGTGAATAGTTTTCATGCAGGAATGGAATTTTGTTAGTGTAACTACCGGTATTTATTATTGCAGTTTACGTAGAAGGGAAAGGCATATTTCATAGGGGTTAGAATTATAAAGTATGTTTATTTCTGTTCATATTTAAATTGTAAAAATAAATTACTGTCGTAACATGTATGTATTATGGAGAAGGCCTAGTAAGTTCTATAACTTGTGCCTAGTTCATTTGTTCTTTTAAAAAGCAATACAATATACTAATGGAAATAAATAAAGGATCACACAGATAGCAAAAAGAAATAATGACTGCATCAAAAATCATTTAATATTGTCAGAAGTTGACTGGGAACATATAGGCAACACATTCAACACTACAGACATTCAATCCCACACTACAACTTGGTATGAAATACAGCCATTGCTATGCTAGTAGTGAATTAAATTTGGTCTACAATTTGATGTGTTCCCTTATTTCTTTCCATCAGTATATGTTTTAATCAATCAATCCATCAAGTGGTGGGGTACAATGGTGATTCTGAGGGAGACAACCAGGGTGACTTTTTGGTTGATGGGGTACAATGGTGATTCTGAGGGAGACGACCAGGGTGACTTTTTGGTTGGTGGGGTACAATGGTGATTCTGAGGGAGACGACCAGGGTGACTTTTTGGTTGGTGGGGTACAATGGTGATTCTGAGGGAGACGACCAGGGTGACTTTTTGGTTGGTGGGGTACAATGGTGATTCTGAGGGAGACGACCAGGGTGACTTTTTGGTTGGTGGGGTACAATGGTGATTCTGAGGGAGACGACCAGGGTGAATTTTTTGTTGGTTGGGGTACAATGGTGATTCTGAGGGAGACGACCAGGGTGACTTTTTGGTTGGTGGGGTACAATGGTGATTCTGAGGGAGACGACTAGGGTGACTTTTTGGTTTTATAATTTTCACCTTAACCCTAAGTCTTTAGCTCGGACATCATCATACTCCAAACTTTAAGTTTACAGTAAAGTACTCTTGTAGTGAACCGGAAAGGACCATGATAAGATAGTTTGTTATAGAAGTAGTTCGTTGTACATATTTGCATTAGTTGGTTATTAATCTATAGGGATATAAAATGGGACTTTACAATCAGTTTGTTCTAAGCATGTTCGTTATAAGTGTACTTTACTGTAAAAAAATGTTAATATCCTTAGTCTCAAACTCAACATTAACTAATAACCAACACAATACATAAGCAAATTTTGCCTAATTTCAAATATCTTCCTTGTTTGCAAAAGAGTTCACACATTTTGTGAACAGGAACTCTTTTTCACACAGAATCTGGGTGAGAGAAGTTTAAATGTTGGTAATTGAGACACTCAGCATATACACAAGACTTGTTCCGAGGATGTTGAAACACATGTAATAGAAGATAAAATTCTACAATTTCACTCATATATGCCACAACAAAATACTTCTAGAAAGTTTTCCTCAAAGGTATAACCTTTCTTGTTTATGTTTGTAGAAAGAATGTATTTATACAATATAAAATGAAAATAAACTGAAAAATAATACAAAGATATATATATATACACATTGCCATTATAAATAATGTTTATATTAAATACACACTTCCTGTTTGGGTCACATGGAACCAATCAAATCTGTTCTCTCTTCGTGCCTTCAATTACCAGTGTAATTGGCCTGTAATGGGGGGAAACCATAGGTAAAGATAGACTAAATGGTACAGCCCTTATGCCTGAAGTGGAGTACCAATTAACAAGCACTTATAAATGTGTTTGCAATTTTTGCTTCATTTGAAGCCAATCCATGCATTAGAATGACCTCCCCTTTCTGGAGCCAGATAGCAGTTTAATTGGCGCAATCTTCATAAGGCAGACAGCATGTGTGGATCCCTCACACTGAAAATCACAATCTTTTCATCACTGACTGCCCCCCATCATCAGGAGGGATGATTTCCACAGCGATAAATTACATGCAATGAGGAGCAGTAATTGCAGCTTTTCATTGTAGCGCATTCCAAACAACTTGTCTTGATTTGACAAGCTAGGTGCATCAATGCAGAAATGATTTTTGCATCTGATAAAAAGATGTCTTTTTTCCCCCCCCTCTCTCTCTCTGCTGTCAAAAAGTTGCATTTTTGAACATCTGTAACTATCCATGACACGTGAATAATTTGCGTAAAGATCTTGACAATAAAATACATTTGTTCCAATCGTTCACTAAAATGTTCTATTTAATTTTTGTTTCTCAATGTTCATCAGCTAATATTTAATGGTCATGAAGCACTGAATGCTCTTTTCAGATGTACAGTGAAAACTCTCAAAACAGGACCCTAATGTAAACCGCAATTCTTTCAAAAATGGACGTTTTTCATGGTCCCTTTTTAAATATCTGTGCAGAAGAGAGCCTGTCTAAACCAGATACCTCTTAAAACCAGACTTTTTGCTTGGTCCCTAGGGTGTCCGGTTTAGAGGGGTTTCACTGTATATGGTAATCACCAATTAAATGTATCCATGGAGATTATACTGAGCTAGCTGCCTCAGTGAATAAAATAAAAAAGCTACTGCAGAAGATATATCGGGGAATTTAATGAGGAAGAAATGTGATATGTTCACATGACTGAATTACTTCATAATTTACCATTATTTTATTTATTTATTTCATAAATTTTCATATCTGCAGGTGAAATTTTTTTTCTTTTATGGTCCATTTTTAAGATTACATTACGGTACATTTATGAAAAAATTTCAGATCATGTTTTTTTTTAAATATTTTTTGTTTGTACATTTGTACAAGCAATTCATTTGCCATCATGCAGTTATTCCACCAGTTATACATGTACACACTGGCTTTTGCTTGTTAGGATTAAAGCACAGTAAATCTTTAAAAAAAAAACTCATATCTTTTTTATTAGAATTTATTATTACTGATTAATAAAATTATAATTTTTGATTCACAATACAACAGATATTCTTTCCAATTACTTGCAAAAATATATTTTACATAGACAAGACATCACATACCAAACCCTTTGATATATCTGTCATGTAACACTGCATGGAATAGACAGGCATGGAAATTAATTCTTCAACCCATAGCACCTCAGGTGAACAGACTGGTATATTAAAGGCAGTGGTATGTGCCATCCTGTCTGGGAGGGTGCATATAAAAGATCCTTTGTTACTAATGAAAAAAATATAGTAAGTTTCCTCTCTAAGACTGTATGTCAAAAGTACCAAATATTTGACACCCAATAGCCGATGATTAATAAATCAATGTGCTCTAGTGGTGTAGTTAAACAAAACAAAACTTTTTACTCAGGTGAACTCTCCAAAATGCTATTATTTGCTATGGTAGTTGCATCAAAAGTGAAATCAATGTGTGTGTGTGTGTGTGTGTGTGTGTGTGTGTGTTTAAGTTTTGTGTGTGTGTGCATGCATGTATGTATATATGTATGGGTGTAGGTATATGTGGGGGCACACATGAATGTGTCTTTTTATATTTATGTACATATTAATATATGTATAGCAGTGAAGATACGCACAGGTTTCTGCATTATAATATTTATTGATTTGATAACACACATGCATATATTGTATGACAATGAATCAGGGAAACTCAACCCTGGCACCATCACAATGGTCTGGGGACAATTTAAACAAAAATGAAAAAAAAAAATGAAAAAAAAAAGAAAGAAAGAAAAAAGTTAAATCAGAAAATAGAAACAACATACAACAAATTCTTCTGGGACTAGAATAAATCTGCTATATATCAACTCCAAATAATAGATTTTTAGACATCATTATAACAAGACATTCCTTTCTTCAGCATGCCATATTTGTATGCAGCTCATATTTCAGAATATCCAATAAAGCCAAAAGTGCTACAAGCCAATTTTCATGTTCTAACAATAGGTCGATGAAGTTGTCAGTAAACGCAGTCCACTCCTAATGGAAAATAGTGCATTTCTGCAGGTTTATGGCTCAAACACTGTACATCCATTTTCACTTCCAATATCCTCCTCTGACAAATTCAATCATAACTGATCATAAAACGCATTCAGTAGCTGAACCTGTGGAGTTAGACTCGGAAATAAGCATCCAATTTATTGAATAATTCTTTGATCGGTTCTAAGCAGTAAAAACTATCCATTTTAAACCAGGCCAAATCGTCAAAGAAACTATAAAAATCCCACATGATCTACTTCAGCAGTTAAAACGACCCACTAAGCTTTCGTTGAAATTGGCATCAAAATTATTGAATCCTGTTTGATCTGCTGCTCTGCTGAAAATATCCTGTAATAAAGCGGCAGAAAATTGGTGTTCAAATCACCCAAGGTGACCAATTTTCTCCTGGCACATCGGATGTCGGCTGCCGCATTGCAGCATTGACTTCTGGTCCAGAAGCTAGAAGTCCATTACCGAGGCACATATAGGAGGAGAGAGAAAAAAGACTAATTAGTCCAGTGATGGATGGCAGAATGTGAAACATGATGGTTGTTCCTTCCATGTAGTTGGATGTTCAGTGCATGCATGCTGAAATACTGTAACTCTGTTGCAGAAGATGACACCAGAATATATCTTAGAAAGGATTTTGTAACTATTGTCAGGCTGTCTGTAGCGTATGTTGAATTCAGATATTGACGTACATAGTGTTTTTGTTCGTTCTTTTTTCTTCTTTTTTCTTTTTTTTTGGGGGGGGGGGTGTGTGTGTGTGTGTGTGAAAGGAGTATGTTTTGTTTTAGGGAATTTTGTTCTTTATTTTATATTAAACTTGGAAAAAACCCTATCTTTTTTTGTATAAGGTCAATAAAAAAATAAAAACCCCAAAGAGATGGATATTTAACAGTACTCAGTTCATTTAAATGATGGCTATTTTGTGTCTTTTTACCGAGTATGTATCCAACAATAGATGTTAGAATTAATTTATTAAAAGAAAAAAGCAATAATAAAAAAATAAAAACTGAGCTCAAAACAGTTTATCGACAGATTTTGCTATCTTTTTTTTTCAATCCAGTGTTGTACAATGAAAGCAATGTTCTAGTGTTCAAATACATTTTTGTTAAATTTTTTATCTAAGTACATGCACAAACCATTAAAGGATATCAGTTCTGTTTATCTAAAGAAAAAAAAGCATTAGAAGAAACTAAGTATAACATAATAAGCTATAGATTTCTTGCCTTCTTTTACCGTCTAATAAAAAAAATCCTCACATGTTTCTATGAACCATTCCATAATCAAACCGAGTTGCATAACTAGAATCTTGAGTAATGACAGCAGACGAAGACATTTTTTTCTTCTTTTTTCTGATGCTGCAGTTATAGACATTATGGCTAGAATGATAATTTTTACAAGGATTCGTAATTTCAGCAAATTGGAGGGCGAGCGTGGAGGGAAGCGATCAATATTTCAAAGCATACAGGAAGTTGGAAGTATCAGCGATGGTTTGCATACGGCTGACTTATGCAATTATGCCATAACCTGCCGATCGTCTGGTGTTTATGTGTCACAATGCTTTCAAGTCGGTTTTGTGCACGAGAGCTGGTTAACTCTGTGTAATTACCACAAAAACACATCAGGTTTCGGGTCTGTAACTCTGGGCTATACTTTGTGTTGAGCACAAAGGAAATTGCATGTCGCAGGCATGAATCCGACAAAAGTAACATTTAATAGATGTCTCACATGGGAAATAATGCATTCTGAAAAACGATAGCTACCGCATCGCGTCCATTTGCTAAGGCTTTCAACAAATAATAGAAAAATTCCAACCGCTCCGATTTCAGTGTTCGTGTTGCAGTACAGAGGAGTTGTGGCAGGGAGAAATAAGCCAAAGTAAAAGGAATTAATTTTAATTTTGGAACTTGTGTTACGGTTCATGCTCCACTGGGTGGCGGATTTGTTTTTAACACAAACAGTGTTTTGTTAATGGCAGGATATATACCTCAGTTGCATAGTGCCTGCATGACCTCAGTACAGGTGGATATTTACACAAATTCAGTTATAATGGTACATGCTTAAAGGGACTATCCTAGGTTTCCAGTCTGATAGCAAGATTTCCATTTGTCCCCTCCCCCCCCCACAATTATTTCAAATTTTGTTTGGCCATTGGAAGAAATAATAAATTTGTACGTACAAAATTAATTTAGACAAAAATCAATATTGAGATACTACAAAACATTATAATGTCCAGAAATGTATTGATAAGAGAGATATTCAATTTTGTTTTTAGTAAATTGTAATTTTAATTATAATGTAAAAATGTGCAGATTTTATTTGCAGAAAACATTTGAAAAATGGCTCCAAACTGAGGACAGTCCCTTTAACAGAGGTAGATAGAACATAATTGACTAAAAAAGAAGGAGAGAGTTTCAGAGAAACAGACAGAGACTGAAAGACAGAGAGAGTTAGACAGAAAGAGATAGAAATCCATTTATATATGTGTGCATGTGTGTGTGATTATATCTTCTATATACACATATTTCCACACACACACACACACACACACACACACACACACACACACACATTTTTGTGTGTCAATTGAGAGAGAGAGAGAGAGAGAGAGAGAGAGAGAGAGAGAGAGAGAGAGAGAGGGAGGGAGGGAGGGGAGGGAGGGAAGGAAGGGAGAGATAAAGAAAGACACACAGAGAGAGAGAGAGAAAAAAAAAGAAGAGGGATAGTGATAGGGAGAGGAGAAAATGAGACAGAAATCCATTTATATGTGTGATTATATCCAGACACATATATCCAGAGACATCTATCCACACACATGTACACACACACACACACACATTCTTGTGTGTCCATTGATCTCGGAGTGTAAGACCTTCTGTCAATGAGAACGACTTGAAAAAAACTCAGCAATGTTCTCTTTCCCCAATATGTGCAGTGGAAGCGTGAAAATCTTCACAGCTTTTATATATATTCACGACAATGTCTACCCCGGCACATGCATTCCCCATCATGCAAGCTTCGGTGATTATGAATAGACAAACAATCCATGCGACCCAAGTTTATGTGTCTTTTATGATGCCGTTTTCCATACCACCAGTCACATAAAAGACCTCTCGCGCCAGTTTGTTGAATATCCTCTCACATGATATATTTTTGTACTTTCTTCTCTCTTCTTTTTTTCTTTCTCTTTTTTCTTTCCTTAACTAGAAGCAGGGTAGAGAAGTGTCGCCATGGAGAGGAGTTAAAGAATGCCATCACGGCTCCATTCACGCTAAGAGTATTCATGTAACATTGGAGAAAGTCTTTTCAATTTTTGCCGTGAATCGTTTGCCATTCTTCCCCGTTGATGAATCCCAAGAAGGTATCTTGAGGTCAGACGGAAATAAAAGAGTCGGGCTCATATGAACTCGTACACATGAAGTCTCGTTCTATGGCAAAGTTAATATAATAAAAACTAATCCCTTTCTGTCACTGTAATACGGTTATGAAAAAAAGGTTGCAAGAAAAGTGACTGTTCTTTTTTTTCTTCTAAAAAAAATAAAATAAAAATCTGGCCAGGCAATTGACAATCATGGATCTGCATGTGCTAGAAAATCCAATTTCACATCAATTACGTGATTATTTACGGGCAAAATTTGATTTCTGCTTTTGTTGCTGTACTTAATCACACAGCTTTTTTTTTGTTCTTGTATTTTTCCTTTGATCACAATGAAAAATGAAGGGTTTTTTCTTCTTTTTTTTGTTTTTGTTTTTTACCTCAGTAGTAAATTAAAGAAAAGGAATGTTTGTTTATTAGATGTGAAACCTATGATAACTGTGATACCTGGTTAAAGAAACCAGCTGCCAACACATACACATATGCTATTGCTGTCAGCAGGAAGGAATCTTTCATATGTACTTCCACTTCAGGACAGGGCAGCACATACCATGACCTTTGACATACAAATTTGTTTTTAAAATGTTCTTTACAAAAGTCAATACAAACTAAACTCTTATTTGGTCAAAGGCCATGGTATGTGCTCTCCTGTCTGTGGAAAAATACATATAAAAGATCCCTTGATGCATTTAGAAAAATGTAGTGAGTTTCCTCTGATGACTAGCAAATGTTTGACATCCAATAGCCGATGATTAATTAACCAATGTGCTCTAGTGGTGTCGTTAAACAAAACAAACTTTCTTTCTAACTGGTGAGCAACATACCATTATTTCAACACTTGGGCACCATACCATGAAGTGATCTTAGCGCAAAGATCACCTTAAGTGCTTGAAGTAGGTACCACATGCATTTAGGGTGATCTTAATGCTAAGATTGTTTCGTGGAACAGGGCCCTGGTCTATAAATATAAAAGGGGACAGGATTTGGCTCATTCAGTAGAGCATTTGCCTCAAAGAGTCTGGGTCACAGGATCAAACCTCCTTGGTAGACCCATTGTTGTTATTTCCCATCCCAACCAGTGCTCTACAAACTGGTATATCAAAGGACGTAGTATGTGCTGTCCTGTCTGTGGGAAAGTGCATATAAAAAATACCTTACTGAAAATGGAAAACATCTAGCAGGTTTTCTTTAAAGACTGCATGATAGAACTGTCAAAATGTGCTTTAGTGGTGCTGCCACAACTGATCAAAGGCCGTGGTATGTGCTGTCCTGTCTGTGGGAAAGTGCATATAAAAAATACCTTACTGAAAATGGAAAACATCTAGCAGGTTTACTTTAAAGACTGCATGATAGAACTGTCAAAATGTGCTTTAGTGGTGCTGCCACAACTGATCAAAGGCCGTGGTATGTGCTGTCCTGTCTGTGGGAAAGTGCATATAAAAAATACCTCACTGAAAATGGAAAACATCTAGCAGGTTTTCTTTAAAGACTGCATGATAGAACTGTCAAAATGTGCTTTAGTGGTGCTGCCACAACTGATCAAAGGCTGTGGTATGTGCTGTCCTGTCTGTGGGAAAGTGCATATAAAAGATCCCTTGCTGCATTAGAAAAAAATGTAGTGGGTTTCCTCCATTGACTATGTGTCAGAATTACCAAATGTTTGACATCCAATAGCCGATGATTAATTTATCAATGTGCTCCAGTGGTGTCAATAAAAATATTTTAAAAACTTCATCCTTATTGATGCACATGATCAGGATCCAGGGATTGAAACTTTTTAGTGGTGCTGTTAGAAAATTACTTTAACGATAATATAAAGGATAAAACCTGACGTCACCACATAGGTTACATCTTGGTAGCCAATGGCAATGGATTTGTGTTCTCTTCCTATGTAGATTACATGTTGAAATAACCATAAGTTACACATCAAGCAGCTGTATAAGTTTAAATTGTGCTGAGGTATCATTTTCCATTTTTTTCCCCTTTCATTTACTGATACATACGAATATTAAATACATAAATATTTAACCTGCCAGTGAGATGGACACTTGATAAGGAAGATGTGTGATAAATTAGTGATGCGATGAGTGGTTTATGATTAGTTCCATGTCTCTACCGGCGGTTTACTGCAGTTTACTGCGGATACACGAGGACTTATCAGTGCATGGACGTTCTGATAAGCCACGACGTCCGTTGCGATGAGCCACAACGTCACCACTCTGAGGTCTTGCATCTGGGAACATCTATTATTAATATTTTCATTAACGTGCACACTTCCGTTCTACACCACACGCAGGTCTAATTAGCATAATGAGACAAAAAGCCGCATGGATATTTTTAAATATTAACAACTCCTTCAAGTTCACTTGGTAGAGAAATCAATCAAATTCGATCATCTTGCATTTGCAAAAAAAAAAAAATAATAATAATAATAATAGAGATGTGTATATAAAGTTTGTTTTGTTTAATGACACCACTAGAGCACACTGATTTATTAATCGTCAGCTATTGGATGTCAAACATTTTGTAATTCTGACATGCAGTCTTATGAGGAAGCCTGCTACTTTTTAAAATTAGCAACAGAGGATATCTTTTATACACACTTTCCCACAGACAAGACAGCACATACCATGGCCATTGATTAATAACTTATTGGATGGAAAAAAACCCCATGCAATTACAGAATGAGTCCACTGAGGTGATTTGATCCTGTGACCCAAGAATCTCAGGAAAGCAGTTTACTGACTGAGCTGGATCTGCCCAATTTGTTTTTTAAGCATGACTGCAATTTTGACATATATATAGTCTTAGAGAGGAAACCTGCTACATTTTTCCATTAGGTCACGTCAGGTCGTAAGGTTTAACATGCACATTCAGAGCAAGCTGTTGTAGTGCATGCCTGTTATAGGTGCAGGTGTCGGCCCCATGCTGGCTCCTCCGTCCAGGACAGGAAATGTTTGTCCATTAATAGTAAGGGATTTTTTTTATATACACCATCCCACAGACATGATAGCACATACCACGGCCTTTTATAAACCAGTTGTGGTATACTTGCTGGAACGAGAATGTATAAAGTAGCTACTTGCCTTAACTACCTTAAAAGATATTTTGGTACTCCCTTAGATGGTTTGATAAACACAAGTTTGACTGTACCAGTGCCAATGCTGTGGAGTTTATTTCGCAGATGTCAATGATTTCCTGTGAAATATATTACTCTCTTGATTGCCGTTTTGTTACCAAGTGTAACATGAAACACACTGCGGAATGTACAAACTTCCCAGCAATAACCATTTCCTAGATTACTAGAGAATCTTGTGGGGACTCATTAAAAATTTTTTTTACTTTGTAAAAAAAATAGAAAAGGAAAAAGAGAAGCTGGCATTTATTACTGCAAGAACCTTTTTTTTTTGTACACACAGTGTGTAAAACAAGATCACTGATGTATCGTTACACTGAAATTCCCTGAGCGTGCACACTCGATATGCCAGTAAAGGGTTCTACAAAATTTAAAACACTAATACACCTGCATTTTATTGCACCTTGATTTTTGGAATTCTAATCAAAGGCATAGAAAGCACGTGAAAAATGCCTCCCATCATTTAACATGTGTTGTATTCATCAAAGTTCAAACATGCCTGTCTTGGGTACAATCCCTAATTCTTTGATTTTAAAAGTTAAAAGTTAATTTTATTTAACAACACCACTAGAGCACATTGATTTATTACTCATCGGCTATCTAGAAGAGCTGTTATAGTGTAACAGTCTGTTTTTTCTTATACCCCTACCCAGAATTAATCTGTAGGGAAGGAAGGAAGGAAGGAAATATTTTATTTAACGACGCACTCAACACATTTTATTTACGGTTATATGGCATCAGACATATCGGTAAGGACCACACAGATATTGAGAGAGGAAACCCGCTGTCGCCACTTCATATGCTAAACTTTTTGATTAGCAGCAAGGAATCTTTTATATGCAATATCCCACAGACAGGGAAGTTCATACCACGGCCTTTGTATACCAGTTGTGGAGCACTGGCTGGAATGAGAAATAGCCCAATGGAAATCTGAAGGGTTACTTCTCATTCCAGTCAGGAACTTTAAACAATATATACAGTGAAACCTCACAAAACCGGATCCTCTGTAAACGGGAATTCTCCCAAAACCGGACAATTTTTTAGTCCTTTTTTAAAAATCAGCACAGAAATTAACCTCTCTAAACTGGATCCCTCTGAAAACTGGACATTAAACTTGGTACCAAGGGTGTCCAGTTTCGAGAGGTTTCACTGTAATATTGTTAAAAGTTTATTTTGTTCAGTAACACCACTAGAGCACATTGATTTAATTATCACCAGCTATTGGATGTCAGTGTAATATATTTTGAGCAGGGGAGGGGACTGATCCCCAAAACCCTTCCTACACATCTACCTTTATTTACAAGTAACGCAAAAACTTCTGCTCGCCCATAATAATTTTTCTTTAACCTGACATGACCATGTAAATGTTGTCCTAAATTTAATGCATGACGGCTGGACATAGCCCAGTGGTAAAGTGCTCGGTTTGATGCGAGGTCAGTTTGGGATCGATCCCCGTCGGTGGGCCCATTGGGCTATTTCTCATTCCAACCAGTGCACCACGACTGGTGTATCAACGGTCATGGTATGTGCTATCCTGTCTGTTGAATGGTGCATATAAAAGATCCCTTGCTACAAATGGAAAAATGTACCGGTTTTTTCGTCTGTATGACTGTGTCAAAAATGACCAAATGTTTGACATCCAATAGCCGATGATTAATTAATCAATGTGCTCTAGTGGTGGCGTTAAACAAAACAGACTTCTGTTTTTTTAGTGCTCGAATGAAAAATGAATTATGAAAAACTAGACTTGTGTGAGCCATGCGAGAACTCTCAGTTGACCAACTCCGGATGTGAGACAATAACATTCGAACACAACACCTACTAGTCTTTTTTTTTTTTCTCCCAAAAACCTGCTGACTTCAACAGTGCACCATCAAAGCCGGTATTACAAAAATTCTCGGCAATTTGTTTTTATTCGCAGACATGTACTTACACTGGCTGCACCCACACAACTGACCGCTGGTCAACTGGTTCAGTTTTAACTGACCAGCCGGACCGTGGAGTTCTCCAAGTGGAATGGGTGTTCTGCATGTCTGATAACATCTCTCAGATGGCAGCTTTTATTCCCACTCCTGTTGTTATTGCTGAGGCGGGTAGTAATCAGGCACACATGGGGCATATTGCTGGAGTTTTTTTACCTCCAGTCTCCACGAAAGCATTCTTTTCAAATTATATACCAATACCTCGCTAAATACCCACAAAATATTTGACAAATGAGTGTTTCAGTTGTTATGTGGAAGTAAAAATATTAAAACCAAACAACTGGTGAATGGATGGATGGATGGATGGATGGATGGATGGATGGATGGTTGGGTGGGTGGGTGGTTGGGTGGGTGGATGGATGGATGGATGGATGGGTGGGTGGATGGGTTGGTGGGTGGGTGGGTGGGTACTGGGTGTATGGATGGATGAGCAAACAAACAGATGTATGGACATATGGATATATGGAATAACAGAATGATGAATGAATCCATAAGATGGTATATGATTAAAAACATGAATAGATAGATCTATCCATCCAGCAACCCACACACCACATGCTACCCATCCCATCCCATCCCATCCCATCCCATCCCATCCCATCCCATACCATCCCATCCCATCCCATCCCATCCATCCATCCATCCTTCCATCTACCCACCCACGGACACCAACCATCTTGTATATAAATAATAAATATGCATGTCTAATAAACCTTACTGAACTGAAAAATGACGTACATTATGCGATGGAATAGACTGAACCCCCACTGGCTTTAATGTGAACATTACCAACAAAAAAATATTGTAACACCAAGAATCAAACTTTTTAAAAAGTTATTATTGTAATTGTAATACCATTTACCCAGACAGACAAATAAATGTTTTATAATCCCTGATATCCCTCTTGGTATGAAAGAGAAAATAAATAAGTAAATGTGCTGATGACACCATTAACTTGCTTTCTATGCATGCAATAAAATATTCCATGATGAGATAATGTTTTTCATTTTTCAGTGTGTTGAGCTGTATGAAAAAAGTATTTACTATTTGAGATATTTATGAATAATTTCACACTGTGTTGAGATAAGAGTCATGGCTGGTAATGTGCTGTTACATCCCAACAGGACACCATTGTATTCACATCCTGGAACTAGTTAGCTAGAAAATATTATTCATAATTTTGGGTCTCTTCAAAGGGATCTGTGAAATGTAATTGAAAATAATTTACATTTTACAACAGAGTGCACTGGAATAACTCTGCACTGTCATAATTCAAGCGATTTATAGCAATGGAATAATAATAAAATTCCTGCACAGAGAACAGAAAGGGCAGAAAATATGGAGAAATTTGAATTTTATGAAAATATGATTCCAGTCAAGGAGTGGTCCCTGGAGGTTGGCCATGTTCATCCTTGGCAGTGTCTGTCAATAATCCATAATAAATCAGCATTTTAAATTAAATAAAAAAAAGAAGAGGATTTCTGATTAATAATTTGCTTTCTTTTTTAATCGGCTCTTAGTCATTTTATATTTTATAAAAGATCTTTTATATGCACTTTGCCATAAACGAGTACCCATCTACTGCAGCCTTTCATATATCAGTCGTGGAGCACTTGTTGGACAGGAATAAAAATCTGATGTATTCTAGTGGGGTGCAAGGGATCCTATAACTCATGACATCTCAGACAAAGCCCATATGGCACAATGGATGTGGAATAACTTGAAATGCCAATGATAGGGATTTCGAATTAGATGGAAAACAAAGTTAAAATTCAAGAGATGCTGTGAGGGCAGAAATAAAACACATGCCTTGATCAAACCTGAGTTACAAAAGAGAAAAACAAGATAACCAACACATAAAATATGTCTCACAAGAGAGAGATATCAGTTCAGAGCTTCAAGCCACACCATTCAAATTCAACTTAAGTGCCGAAGAAAAGCAGAAAAACGAAATTGAGAAATGCAATAAAACATTTTTTCTCTGCATGCATGTGTGCTGTATGTTATTGGACACAGACCTAGACAAACCAGCATGTCTGTAAAGATAATAAGTTCAAATGTTCTGTGATACTATCCCAATACTGTCGGATACTATCACAATAATGTCGGGAAGGTTTTCAACACTTCGCCTTTTCTCCCACAAGATAATGGAAAAACTGGCTGCAATCCAATTAATGGCTGGAGGATAAGGAATTGCTTTTTTAATTATCTATGCTAATGACCTGTTTGGTTGTGAACAATCGCTTGGTTTCATTCTTCGTGTATCATCTGATGATATTAACTGGCTCCATCCTGCGTTTGAGGTGAGACAGGTTATAAATATACACCTGCTGCGAGCAAGACAAAACAAGGTCTGTTCGTTCTTGAAGAAACTTTTGTTTGTTTTGGCATAAAATAAAATTTTACATCAGATTTGTACGGTAATTCTCTTTTTTCCCCCCACCATCTGAGAAAATATTTTGGTTGTTTATTTTATTTTATTTTTTAAATTAATTTTTTTTAACAATATTAGGTAAAAGATTATATGTGATCTAAAATTCATCCATACATACATAATTCCAAAGAGTGTAGTTTATTCATATCTTTCAGGAAGTCATTGATACTTACCTGCAAAAGAAAGAAAAACAATAAACAACAATAAAAACACATTTAATAAATACAACTGATAGACAAAAATACATGACAGTACCGAGATTAAGTGGATGTGTGGATGGAAGATATAAAAAGTAAATAAGATGAGACAGGGAATGGATGGATGCATGGATGGATGGATGGATGGATGGATGGATGGATGGATGGATGGATGGATGGATGAATGGATGGATGAATGGATGGATGGATGGATGGATGGATGGATGGATGCATGGATGCATGGATGGATGGATGGATGGATGGATGGATGGATGGATGGATGGATGGATGGATGGATGGATGGATGGATGGATGGATGGATGCATGGATGTATGCATGCATGCATGGATGGATGGATGGATGGATGGATCGATGGATCGATGCATGGATGGATGGATGGATGGATGGATGGATGGATGGATGCATGGATGGATGGATGGATGGATGGATGGATGGATGCATGGATGCATGGATGCATGGATGGATGCATAGATGGATGGATGGATGGATGGATGGATGGATGGATGGATGGATGCATGGATGCATGGATGGATGGATGGATGGATGGATGGATGGATGGATGGATGGATGGATGGATGGATGGATGGATGGATGGATGGATGGATGCATGGATGCATGGATGCATGGATGCATGGATGAATGCATAGATGGATGGATGGATGGATGGATGGATGGATGGATGGATGGATGCATGGATGCATGGATGGATGGATGGATGGATGCATGGATGGATGGATGGATGGATGGATGGATGGATGGATGGATGGATGGATGGATGGATGGATGGATGGATGGATGGATGCATGGATGCATGGATGCATGGATGAATGCATAGATGGATGGATGGATGGATGGATGGATGGATGGATGGATGGATGGATGGATGGATGGATGGATGGATGGATGCATGGATGTATGCATGCATGCATGGATGGATGGATGGATGGATGGATCGATGGATCGATGCATGGATGGATGCATGGATGCATGTATGGATAGATACATGCATGGATGCATGGGTGTGTGTATAGGGGTTGATTTGGATGGATGGATGGATGGATGGATGGATGGATGGATGGATGTGTGTGTGTATAGGGGTTGAATTGTGGATGGATGGACAAATGGATGGATGGATGGATGAATGAAGATACCGATGGATGGATGGATGGACAGAGATATGGATGGATATTTCAACAATTAGATGAGTTAAAGGGATGACCAACTGAATTGACAGACAGGGCCACCAGAATATGCACAGCAATGTGATGGGAGTTATTTTTCTACATTCAATGGCAAAACATATGCACTATTTACATGTTCCTCCTTCACTAATTTTTCCCCATGGATAAAGCAAACGTTTCTTATCAGGACGTAGCACTGAGGGGAACGAGTCCAACGCAATTTACTGGAAGACATGAAGACTGGTATCTTGCTTCAATTTGACATGGACCAACAACTGCTGGCAGAAAAAAATCTCAAGACTTTTAGGAAAAACCTTCCCAAGATGACGATTAGAGAAATACGGGAGGATAAATCTGTCCATCAGGCTGGCACTTGAGTTTAAGCATTTGTAATATCCCAAGATAAGGTAAATCCAGTTGGTTACTTAATACAACATCTGCGCTATTCACAGGTGGAATTCTTACAAATTGGCAGTAAGTGCCTGCTTGGTACATAATTATGTTATAAACAACGATTTGGAATTAGTTAGCCGAGATAAACGATCAGGGCGATATGTCATTTAGAATCATGGGGTATAAAAAATGTCATGATAAAATGTGGGCGTATAGCCAATGAGACCGTGTATAATATGTCAAGTTAAAGTTGGTTTTGTTTAACGGCACCACTAAAACACATTGATTTATTAATCATCAGCTATTGGAAGAAGGAAGGAAGGAAATGTTTTATTTAACAACGCACTCAACACATTTTATTTACGGTTATATGACATCGGACATATGGTTAAGGACCACACAGATATTGTGGGAAGAAACCCGCTGTCACCACTTCATGGGCTACTCTTTTTGATTAGCAGCCAGGGATCTTTTATATGCACCATCCCACAGACATGATAGCACATACCACAGCCTTTGGTGTACCAATCGTGGAGCACTGGCTAGACCGCGCATCAAGCGAATGCTTTGCCACTGGGCTATTGGAAGTCAAACATTTGGTAATTTTGGACATAAAGTCTTAAGAAGCCGGTTATATTTTTCCATTAGTAGCAAAGGATCTTTTATATGCACCATCCCACAGACAGGATAATACCCATACCACAGCCTTTGATATATCAGTCGCGGTGGAACCAAGACTGATCGAGCATCAGGCGGGCACTTTGCCACACAGCTACATGCACGTCCCACCCCCGGAGAACTTGTATGTGTCAAGTTAAAGTTTGTTTTGTTTAATGACACCACTAGAGCACATCAGTTATTGAAAGTAAAAAAATTGGTAATTCTTACTCGTAATCATCAGAGGAAACCTGCTACATTTTTCCTAATGCATCAAGGGATTTGAAATGTAGTGTTTGAGAGAAAACCTGCTACATTTTTGGTATATAAAAAGGAAATCATATTTAATGGCACATAAAATACACTGAATATTGTAACCAGTGGATATTAGGAAGGTTTCCTGAATACTGTCTGATACATGCACGCACAAAATGTCTACCTAGCAATTATGTGGAGAAGAAACCTGCTACCAACAAATAATTCACTCTAAAGGGCTGTTTTACATGTCCCTTTTCCATAGCCAAGGCAGCACATACCATAATCTTTAATACATCAGCTAGTAGAGTGCTTACTTTTGTTGTAGGATCAAACCCCCCATTCTCTGATTGTTTTTCTTCCATCCTAATCAGTGCCTCGTGACTGGTATATCAAATGACATTATATATATATTTTTTTAATGTTTTAATTATATTTTAAGCTGCATAGAAAACTAATTTCTGAAAATGCACTTGAGTCATAGTAGGTGTAACTAATGATAGCATTATCTTTTTTTTGTTTGTTCAGGATATATTTAAACCAAACTTTGAAAAGCTTCAGGAAGCTATATAATCCTAAAAACCTTCCATCATTCTACGTTGCCAGCAAAAACTAATTCCATAAAATGCATTTCAGACTGAGTAGGTGTAATTAATGAGTGCATTATCAAATTCTATTTGTCTTCATTTGAAAGCTTTTACACGTAGAAATGTGAAAATTGGCTTTTAGAGCAAATAAAAAAGCACTTGCTCTCGTAATCAGCGATAATAAACCTTTTCATGAGAAATTGGTTATAAATCCAGATGGATTTGGATGCCAGTATTGCCAAAGCGTAAGCCAGCAGATAACGCAAAGCCTAGATTAACCACCTCACCCGAAAGCACAATGGTGGACTCGTAATATGTACATGTACGCCCAAATGTATTTTTCATACTTACTGAGAAAGTTTCTCACCACAATGGGCTCCTGATTCGTGTTTCATTCCATTTCAGTTTTTACACGGTACCCAAATGGAATGGAAATGAATCCAAATGGAATGTGAAAGAAAGAAATGTTTTATTTAACGACGCACTCAACACATTTTATTTACGGTTATATGGCATCAGACATATGGTTGAGGACCACACAGATTTTTGAGAGGAAACCCGCTGTCGCCACTACATGGGCTACTCTTTCCAATTAGCAGCAAGGGATCTTTTATTTGCACTTCCCACAGGCAGGATAGCACAAACCATGGCCTTTGTTGAACCAGTTATGGATCACTGGTCGGTGCAAGTGGTTTACACCTACCCATTGAGCCTTGCGGAGCACTCACTCAGGGTGTGGAGTCGGTATCTGGATAAAAAAATCCCATGCCTCGACTGGGATCCGAACCCAGTACCTACCAGCCTGTAGACAAATGGCCTAACCACAACGCCACCGAGGCCGGTTTACAATGCTTAAACACTTGCGTCTAAGAAAAACAGGCTTCATAAATTCGGCCCTATTTCTTTAACTAATCAGTATGTCATGTAATTAGCAGCTATTGTATGTCAAACATATATCTTTGATATTTGTTCTTGAGTGTTAGAGAAGAAACCTGCCATAGCCACATATGTTATGCCTGATATGGTATGTGCTGTCTGTCTATGGGAAATTGCATATAAAAGATCCCTTGCTGCTAATGAAAAATTGTAGTGGGAAAATAGAAATAAAAAGCTTGTATCTGTCCTAATAATCCAATAGCCAATGAATAATAAATCAATGTGCTCTAGTGGTGTCATTAAACAAAACAAACTTTAACTGTCCTAATAAAAATAAGGATAAAGTTTACGTTAAATTTTAAAATGTGTATGGCCATGTTGATAGCTACAATGACTGTGAATTCTTTCCATCCATGTGTGTGTCCAATTAATATTCCTTTACAGTTAGTTTGACATTTATTGTACCATGTAGGGTTGCCAGTAGCCATCAGGTATGGTGTCCATCCAGGCATCCGTTCCATTAAGATTAGCTTAACATATGGTCATAATTATACATTTGAAATAAGTTTATTTTTTGTATGCATTCTTTTGTATACCAAGCTGTTATGGAATGTAGTTAGAAAATGATGAAAAACCATGTGTGTGTTTAATAATATAATCTTGACCACTTAACAAACAGTGGTATAACCAGCTTTAGATGTTTTAGAGTAAGTGGGAATGGATGGGATGGAACATGTGAAATGGGAGTTGATGGGAGGGAAGCTGTTGGAATTGGAGTGAGTGAGGTTGAAACATGTGAAATGGTAGTTGGTGGGAGGGAAGCTGTTGGAATGGGAGTGGGTGGGGTTGAAACATGAAATGGGAGTTGGTGGGAGGGAAGCTGTTGGAATGGGAGTGGGTGGGGTTGAAACGTGAAATGGGAGATGGTGGGAGGGAAGCTATTGGAATTGGAGTGAGTGAGGTTGAAACATGTGAAATGGGATTTTGTGTGGGAAAGCTGTTGGAATGGGAGTGAGTGAGGTTGAAACATGTGAAATGGGAGTTGGTGTGAGGAAAGCTGTTGGAATGGGAGTGAGTGAGGTTGAAACACGTGAAATAGGAGTTGGTGGGAGGGAAACTGTTGGAATGGGAATGAGTGGAGTTGAAACATATGAAATGGGAGTTGGTGGGAGGGAAGCTGCTGTAATGGGAGTGGGTGGGGTTGAAACATGTGAAATGGGTGGAAGGGAAGTAGTTGGAATGGGAGTGGGTGGGGTTGAAACATGAAATGGGTGGAAGGGAAGCAGTTGGAATGGGATCAAGTGGGACTACAAGTGACTGTGTTGTGGGAAGGTGGGGTGGGGGTTAATAGTATAGAACTGGGTGGATGAGAGCATCAGTTAACCATTACACAAAGTAGACCAAACAATTAAAGCCATGAAGGGCGTAACAGAGCAGTGACTGCCTGGTGAGGTCTCTAATGAGAGCCATTAACCTGTAGACATAACATGATGCGGGAACATGTGTGTAGAATACATGTAATAACGCTGGAAACCAGACTTCATTAATCATATAGCATCTGAGAGTGTCTCAGCCTGGATGGAGGAGATTCATCAGAATCAATATGACCATAAACAGAAATAATGATGTCAAATAGCATTCTTAACAATATACAATAAGAGATAACAAAAACAAACAAAAAAAAACAAAAAACCCAGTGAAATTATGTTCAATGTTAATTAATATGCTAGGGTTTTTTTCTTCTAATAAACATGTATATTCTAAAATGGACCCTGAATGAACCGGAATCGTGTCAAAACCGGCCAAGTTTCACGGTTGCACATTTTAAAAATTCTAATGTGCGACCTCTAAACACCGGATCAGATCTAAATCAGATAAATAACATGATCCAGTTTAGACAGGTTTCACTGTACATCTCATAACAGTCAAACAGTTTGTTTTGTTTACCAACACCACTAGAGCACATTGATTTATAAATCACCGGCTACTGGAAGGAATGAAGAAAGGAAATGATTTATTTAACAATACACTCAACACATTCTATTTACAGTTATATGGCATTGGACATATGGTTAAGGACCACACATATATTAAGGGAGGAAACCCGCTGTTGCCACTTCATGGGCTACTCTTTTTGAATAGCAGCAAAAGATCTTTTATATGCACCATCCCATTGATAGGATAGCATATACCACGGTCTTTGAAATACCAGTCTTGGTGCACTGGTTGGAACGATTGAGTCATTTTATAGATACATTAATTTATATCACATTTTGAGATAGATGGAAGAAAATTGGTGCATTCAGTTTAGTACGCCACATAAAGGTAGCATTGCTTATACCAGCTGTAAGTATAAAAAACAGAAGTTACACTCTGAAGGTGTTCTAGAAATTAACTCTACTACACAAATCTATTCTACTGTAGGGGTGGGATGTAGCCCAGTGGTAAAGTGCTCACTTGATGCACAGTCGGTCTGGGATCGATCCCCATTGGTGGGCCCATTGGGCTATTTCTCGCTCCAGCCAGTGCACCACGACTGGTACATCAAAGGACGTGGCATATGCTATCCTGTATATGGGATGGTGCATATAAAATATCCCTTGCTGCTAATTGAAAATAGTATCCCATGAAGTGGCGACAGCGGGTTTCCTCTCTCAATATCTGTGTGGTCCTTAACCATATGTCCCACACCATATAACCGTAAATAAAATGTGTTGAGTGCATCGTTAAATAAAAAAATTTCTTCCTATTCCACTGATTGATCCCATGCACCTGGCCATGATGGGAGTAAAACAGCAGTAACTCCTGTACAGCTTGTCAGATTTAATATCCCCCCTGTCAGAACTACGCCTCCTGCACTGGGCTAACACTCGTCTGCTTTCTGTCTCAGCTAACTGGAACTCTCCTGACAAAAAAAAACCCCAACAACCCGGAATCAAAGTGACAAAAATCCCGTCACAAAGAAAAGCATCAACTGCGGTACCAGGTGATTTTCTTGTCCAAACAAAATGCTGTGATACAAACTGTGTGAATTAATACATGGGTGTGTATAATATACAGGATGTGTAATGAATGGTTGATAACGCGGCATGTAATACACAGTTTAAATCACTGGCTTACAGGTGTCAAACAAAGTTGTGGTAGGTGGTTAAGAGTGTGAGAAGTGAAACCAGCTACTACCATATAGCATGTAGGCTACTTTTTCTATTAAAGGGAACAGACCCTAGTTTTTAAACACTAAGGCCTAGTTTTCATCTAGACCCTAGTTTCAACCTATAAAAATGGACACTAATTTTGGTTAATTTACAAACCTGTAACAAATTTGGATACAATAGAGTGAAACAAGAGTCTGTGATGTTGAACTACCCTTAAAAATAGACTAAGACGCGATTCAATTATGGCAGTGCACATCAAAAAAGAAGTGAAGATCAGAAACTGTTAAAAAAGACCTTGCATATTATAACCATGCAGCTAATTTGAAGGAATAGGCTGTGATGAAAGAAAGAAAGAAATGTTTTATTTAACGACGCACTCAACACATTTTATTTATGGTTATATGGCGTCAGACATATGGTTAAGGACCACACAGATTTTGAGAGGAAACCTGCTGTCGCCACTACATGGGCTACTCTTTCCGATTGGCAGCAAGGGATCTTTTATTTGTGCTTCCCACAGGCAGGATAGCATAAACCATGGCCTTTGTTGAACCAGTTATGGATCACTGGTCGGTGCAAGTGGTTTACACCTAACCATTGAGCCTTGCGGAGCACTCACTCAGGGTTTGGAGTCGGTATCTGGATTAAAAATCCCATGCCTTGACTGGGATCCGAACCCAGTACCTACCAGCCTGTAGACCGATGACCTAACCACAACGCCACCAAGGCCGGTCACCTGTGATGATGTCACCAACTTTCACACCTGTTATTCACTGATTACATGATGTGTGTGGTGGGGGTCATTAACCTAACATGCCTTTCTTTTTGTTCATTATGTAATTATACCACAACCAACTGACAGCTACATGCGATATAACTTTTGGAAAATAGCATTTACCGATATTGAGATCTACCAGTAGATAACAGACGCGTCATGTTGCGCACATCAATCAAATCTCATTACTCTGTGACATTATTCAGCTGAAATGAACTTCAAAGGGTGAAATTCTTGATTACAAGATAACCTTTTAAAAGGTCCATTCAATAAAGACAAAAGCATTATTTAGTTTTGGGATAATCAAACCGCTGTTAATTACAGCTTGGAGGCGAAACAACACTTTGTGTGTCTGAACAATCGAGGCTATCTTCAGAATCAGTGTTGTAAGATTACAGTAAATGGCCACAAACTGCTGGTAGGGATTAGATAACCATGTACCTGTGCGACTGACAAGATACAGCACATAAATGCTAATACTTCAAAGGCTTCCAAAATGGCAAGTAGTTACGTTAATTGACCATTTTAGAGTTGTTATTGACAAAGGCCGATATGAACCTTGACTTTACAAGCTATGAGATTTTGAACAGTTTGAAAAGGTTATCAATTTATATTTGATCCAGAAGGTTAGACTATTTCAGCCCTCTATGTTAACTTTTCCACCTACTTCTATTTTTTATATAGATAGTATGAATTGTTTTAGTCGCCAAATGAAAAAAATGGTCACATATATGTGACCGATTTGGTCGCAATGTAGAAGGCTGTATCTGTGTGGTCCTTAGCCACTTGTCTGACGCCATATAACCAAAAAAAAAAATGTGTTGAGTGTGTCGTTAAATAAAACATTTCCTTCTTGTTAGTTAAAATTTAGGTACCATTTCATGTCCAGTATATTAGACTTGGGGGCTAAAATTATCACTAACAAAGCTAATCATACATGAATATTGATGCTATAATCAAATTAAGGTATAAAAAGAAAGGAAAGTTTGTTTTGTATAATGACATCACATTGAGGAAACCTACTACATTTTTCCATTAGTAGCAAGGGATCTTTTATGTGCAAAATCCCACAGACAGCAAATAAAGTTATTTTTGTCATTTGAGATAAAATCCAGTCTATTTTGTGAAAATTATTTTATGGAAAAAAATAACTTAAAAAAAAAATCACATAAATTAAAAAAAAAAAAAACCTGACAACCAACAACTTAAAATCAGATATTAATAATAACCCACATATAAGTGGACTATTTTTTTGGCAAATATATTGGGACTAACAAATGGATATATTTTCAATAAGTCAATATCTTGGCTAATAAACTGCACTATTTGTTGGTAAATTACTGTGTTGAATACTATTTAAATATTAATAAATTAGTTACCAGTTCTTTATCAAGGTTATGTATGGCCCATCTAAATAATTGTCACTTTTTATGAATGAGCTGAAAAAAGGTCCTGCTGTTATGGGGTCCATTTACAGACATATCGATCCCTATTTCCACACCTGTTGATTGTTTAACAAACGGTTAGACTGTATATGAAATATAAGCCACACAAATGCTGATGTCACTGCTTTAAACAGTTACACACATACCCGAGAGCTATAACAATGAAAGAGGTAATTTTACAGTTGCTTATGGCGCTATAAAAACATGCACACACTGGAATTCATTACTGCACAATGCTGCCGACTGGAAACTGATCGTGTGCATTCTCTTATGTCATACCGCTTCAATTAAGTAAGAGACATACCGACTGGGTACAGACATGCAGCAGTAATAGGTAGAAATGAAAAGAATGTTCGTTTACTAACACCTCAACACATTGTTTATTTAGAAACTATTAAGTGCCAAATAGAAGTAATTGTGGTAATCTTCAGTATTTCTGTCTGGAATGTGTGCTACGCCAAACCATCTTTAACTCTTTACAACCCATATAACTCGAGGACTTAATCAACAACATATACAAAAATATATACCTCTTTGGAAAAAGCCCAATCCAATATTCTGCATTCTACTAATGAACTGTTAAGAATTGTCAAAATCCTATATGTACTATATTAGACATACACATCAATTTCCACACCCCATTAAATAACATTATAAAAAATTATCCCACAAATTTTGGTAGTAAATACCTATCTGTGCCACATGTGCCAAATTATTTGACTTAATACTTAAATTGATTTCAGTATTCTAAACCATCCCTTTAAAGAAACAACTTCTCTTCTGGAGAGGTATCCATGCCTTGATTTGATGTTGGCATGATAAACTTACTTGGATTTGGATCTGTATTAGAAAACAACCAACTACATGTACTGTGTTAGATAGATATAGTCTTGCTAAGAGTAGCCTATTTAATGACATTTCCCTTTAAACAGGACAGCACATACCATGGCATTTGATGTACCAGTTGTGGGGCACTGACAGGGACATAAAATAGCCTAATATGTTGACAGATGGCCACTGATCCCACAGTTCATCACTCTTAATTACACAGTTATTGCATCCCTCTCCATAAGTGAGGTGAAATTCTTCAACATGTCATGACTTGATATCCATGACAACAGGGCTAAACAATTCACTAATATGAGTACAACAGGGTTTTTGTCTTTTTAACACAGTAATATTACTAACAACTACTGATGAGTTGTGCATATTCAAAAACACTTTTCAAATTATTTTAATTTAATTAAACCTCAAGATTTCAGTGGTTTTGAAGTGAAATATTTTGAGGTCTGCATGTACGTACTTAATTTGAGCACGATTATATCTTGTGGCACACATATTTTGCACACAATGTTTATTGCCATGACTATGGTACAATATCAATCCCTGGGTCCTGTTCCATGAGCTGATCTTAGTGCTAAGATAACCTTAAGTACATAACTACCTTATAGCACATTGATTTATTAATTTTTGTAATTTTTTATTCCCAACACAACTTTCCGTTAGCAGCAAGGGCGATTTTATATGCACCTTTCCACAGACAGGACAGCACATATCATAACCTTTGATATCCCAATCATGGGGATCTGGTTGGGATGGAAGAGACCAGTTAAAGGCCACATATTATAGTGAAGGATACTTACTGAAGGCTTCGTGGGTGGCCCTTATAGACAGTTTCATGATAAATAAACTAGTATAAAATAACTGGTGCATGAACAGTATATACATCTCTTAGCCTGTTTTTTTATCAATCACCACATGGATTTATTTCATTTTCATTTAAACTGGAGGCGTGTCCATTTAACTGGAAGATCATGACACATTATGAAGCAAAGATGTGGTTTTTCTATTCAGGTATGTGTTACAGCAGAGTTGGGCACGAACAGGGTGGTTTGGATTAGTAATAACACTGAGAGCACAACCTTCTGATAATACCAGGCACATGTGCAGCACAGGGATGTGAAAATATACCTGTGTAGGTTTTGGCAAAACACAGTGCAACTGTTGTGACAAAAGGATAAAGCGATATCCCCGTTTAATGTTTACACAACTGAATCTTGTTCTGTAAGTCCCGACGACATGCCAATATAATGTTAAAATACTGAAATTCCATAACACTGTGTTATATAACAGTATGTACAGCTGAATCATAAGGAAGGAAAAATGTGTGGGGGGGGGGTAGGGGGGGGGGAGAAATAGCTAAAGAAAAGGTGGAAGGGCAAACCATACAGTAACCAAATCCTATAACTGTCAATTTGATAAAAAAAAATAAAAATAGTTTGTTTATTTTGTTTAACAACACCACTAGAGCACATTGATTTATTAATCATCAGCTATTGGATGTCAAACATTTGGTAATTTTGACATATAATCTTAAGAGATGAAACCTGCTACATTTTTCAGTTAGTAGCATGGGATCTTTTATATGCAAGATCCCACAGACAGGATAGCACATACCACATCTAGCTCTGATATACCAGTCATGGTGCACTGGCTACAACAAGAAATAGTCCAATGGGCCCACCGACAGGGATAGAACCTAAATTGACTGTGAATCAAGTGAATGCTTTACCACTGGGCTACGTCCAGCCCAATTGTCAATTTGAAGAACAAATTACAGCAGAAAACATTATTTTATATTTTGTCAATAAATGTTCTTAAATTAGCCGTGCCATAATTTATTTTTAAAAAGAAAAATAATGTGTGTATGTTTGCATGTCCATATGTGTACGTGCATACAATGGGTCTTTTTATATATATATATATATATATATATACACATACACACCTATCAATGCCAATTTAAATATAGTTTTCTTCTGTATACAACTGAGTATATTGTATATTTCAACCTGTAGACAACAGCTGTTAATTCAATTAAAAATAGTGAACACAAATCTGCTCAAATGACAATGACTATTAAATCTGTTTGAAAGCTTTTTTAATATTGTCTAAAATCATCTAGTATTGTACATTTCAAAGAGTATTAATTAAAACAACCAAATATTTCAAGAGGCCACAATATTATTATCCCAAAGTCTTCTAATGAATAGTTCAGCCTGACCTGTATTAAACAGCCACCCAGGGTGAGACATAGCCCAGTGGTAAAGTGATTGCCTTATGTGCAGTCAGCCTAGCATCGATCCCTGTCCATGGGCCCTATTGGGCTATTTCTCGTTCCAGCCAGTGCACCACGACTGGAATTTCAAAGGCTATGATACATGTTATCCTGTCTGAGGGACTGTGCATATAAAAGGTGTACTGGCTGAAACGAGAAATAGCTCAATGGGGATCGATCCTTAACCAACTGCACATCAGGCGAGAGCTTTACCACTGGGCTACGTCCAACCACCTGGGGTTTCAAAGGCCATGGTATGTGCTGTCCTATCTGTATGAAAGTGTATGTGCGAGGGCTTTACCACTGGGCTACGTCCCACCACCTGGGGTTTCAAAAGCCATGGTATGTGCTGTCCTATCTGTATGAAAGTGTATGTGCGAGGGCTTTAAAACTGGGCTATGTCCCACCACCTGGGGTTTCAAAGGCCATGGTATGTGCTGTCCTATCTGTATGAAAGTGTATGTGCGAGGGCTTTACCACTGGACTATGTCCCACCACCTGGGGTTTCAAATGCCATGGTATGTGCTGTCCTATCTGTATGAAAGTGTATGTGCGAGGGCTTTACCACTGGGCTATGTCCCACCACCTGGGGTTTCAAAGGCCATGGTATGTGCTGTCCTATCTGTATGAAAGTGTATGTGCGAGGGCTTTACCACTGGACTATGTCCCACCACCTGGGGTTTCAAATGCCATGGTATGTGCTGTCCTATCTGTATGAAAGTGTATGTGCGAGGGCTTTACCACTGGGCTATGTCCCACCACCTGGGGTTTCAAAGGCCATGGTATGTGCTGTCCTATCTGTATGAAAGTGTATGTGCGAGGGCTTTACCACTGGGCTACGTCCCACCACCTGGGGTTTCAAAGGCCATGGTATGTGCTGTCCTATCTGTATGAAAGTGTATGTGCGAGGGCTTTACCACTGGGCTACGTCCCACCACCTGGGGTTTCAAAGGCCATGGTATGTGCTGTCCTATCTGTATGAAAGTGTATGTGCGAGGGCTTTACCACTGGGCTATGTCCCACCACCTGGGGTTTCAAAGGCCATGGTATGTGCTGTCCTATCTGTATGAAAGTGTATGTGCGAGGGCTTTACCACTGGGCTACGTCCCACCACCTGGGGTTTCAAAGGCCATGGTATGTGCTGTCCTATCTGTATGAAAGTGTATGTGCGAGGGCTTTACCACTGGGCTACGTCCCACCACCTGGGGTTTCAAAGGCCATGGTATGTGCTGTCCTATCTGTATGAAAGTGTATGTGCGAGGGCTTTACCACTGGGCTATGTCCCACCACCTGGGGTTTCAAAGGCCATGGTATGTGCTGTCCTATCTGTATGAAAGTGTATGTGCGAGGGCTTTACCACTGGGCTACGTCCCACCACCTGGGGTTTCAAAGGCCATGGTATGTGCTGTCCTATCTGTATGAAAGTGTATGTGCGAGGGCTTTACCACTGGGCTACGTCCCACCACCTGGGGTTTCAAAGGCCATGGTATGTGCTGTCCTATCTGTATAAGTGTATTTTGCTGCTAATGGAAAAATGTACTGGTGAAGATTTCCTCTAACAATATCTGTCAGAATTATTAAATGTTTGACATCCAGTTGCTAATGATTAATAAATCAAATGCTTTTTAGTGGTGTTGTTAAACAAAACAAACTGTTCATGACAGGTGTAATTGAACAATTCTCTGATTGATGCTTTAAAAAATTGACCGACGCCATATAACCATAAATAAAATGTGTTGAGTGCGTCGTTAAATAAAACATTTCCTTTAAAAAACTGTCCACACAAAAAAAGGCACTTATAAACAACAAAAATGGATTTTATTTTGTAGTTTCATAGCCCTTCATCTAGTTACAGCCATGTTAAATACATATGTATATACCATTTTTGATAGTCCCTTGGGTGGCTACCTACCACAATAGGTAACTGTTAATTAACATACTTCAAAGACTCAGTACAACACAACCACAGATGAAGCAACGTCTTTTAGTAAACCTGCGAAAGTTGAGCTAGTTCATTTGTGAAATGCTTCAAGCAATCGGAATAAAAGCAACTCTATAATTAAGCCAACTACAGATGCAATTATGAAGTCACACAAATACTTAAATATATTGTATGAAAAGCAGCTGTTGCATACCCAGTACAAATATTTGCCGGCAGTGTGCACAACGCCTCTGTAGTGTGGAGACACGTTGTTTGTGCCAACACACGATACGCCATTGTGTGGGAGAACATCTCGTGCATGCACTAACAACAGAACGTGGTCAGATCAGTTTCAAAGAAATATGAAAATTCAATATTTGTACATGTCTCTGATGTCTTACTGAGCTTTAGTAAATCGGGGAATTGGCAAAAGTGTGGCCAGAAAAAAAAAAAGAGGAGAAAACCCCAGAAAACTGTACATATCGGTTAGTATTGTTGTGTATGTAATAAAATAGAAAAATAAAATAGAAAATGATATATGCTCTTGTAGTTTGAATGATAAGTTTCACTGTATTATATAGTATATAGTATTCAGTTAAAAAAACAGTTTGTTTTGTTTAATGACACCACTAGAGCAAATTGATTAAATATCAATCATTGACTATTGAACGTCAAACATTTAGTAATTTTGACATATAGTCTTAGAGAGGAAACCCGCTACATTTTTCCATTAGCAGCAAGGGATCTTTTATATGCACCATCCCAGATGGGATAGTACATACCATAGCCTTTTATATACCAGTTGTGGTGTACTGGGTGGAATGAGAAATAGTCCAATGGGTCCACTGACAGAGATTGATCCTAGACCGACTGTACTCACTGGCTGTCCAGAGACCGGACCCTGAAACCTTAGTGGTATAGGGGCATGTTAAAAAGTACTCTCTCTCGCTCTCTCAGGAGAGTTTGCAGGGATGGTGATACGAGAGGTCTAGATTGTGGCAGACACTGATCACGTTTTACAAAACATCTGCCCTCCAAGGACTTTATACAATATACAGTGAAACCCCTTTAAATTGGACCCCCATGGAACCAAGTAAAAAGTAAGTTTTTAAGGGGAATTCAGTCTAGAGAAGTTGTGTTCTGTACTGATATTTATAAAGGGACCATGGAAAATGTCTGGTTTTAAGACAATTTCAGTTTGTAGAGGATCTGATTTTGAGGGGTTTCTCGGTACATAAATAACCTAAATGTTTTGGAGCATGGTGTTTTAACCCACGAAATCCTCCCCCTAAACATGCAAATAAAACATGTGGAGCTACACCAATGTAATATAAAACATAAAAAAGAAATGTAAAGGTATATGAAGAAGAGATAAGATCATAACCAAGTATTTTATAACAAAATGTCCAGAAGCAGATAATTGATCACTATTTTAAAGTATTTTTTTTAATAACAGATTTATAATAATTAACCAAATATTTAAATACTTGCTTCAGGCAAGACTTCTGTAAACAAAACTCCCAATAAAGCATCCCATTACCAATTCATTTTCAAACCCCATTTAGTTGCTGAGCAGCGACAATTGTATTAATACATGATTATTAACCCCAAAAGTTCCATATTCAATTCCTTTATAACAGCCCACACAATCCGGTTACAGACACATCATGCCAAGTTGCAAAGGTTCAGCATGATTAATAATTTCCAACATTTTACATGCTTAACTAATCACATTTGAATTGACTGGTTTGCAATTGTAATTTATTACGCTAATGTGATTAACAGGCTTAAAAATAAATTTTCCTAATGAGATAATTTGCAACACAAATGAGCTATGGGCTAGTGGGAGATCCTTGCAGTATCCTCTTACCATTTGTCTCTATCTGGATTAAACATCTAACCACAGGAAAGATATCAAGTTTTATTCCTCTCCCAATACATAACAACTGTACTTAGAAAATTAAACAACAACAATGCACCCATTAAAACGGTTTGATCTTGCTGTGACAATTTTAAGCATGGCTATAGAACACACACACAGACACACACATGCACATACTCTCTCAATGCTGCAGTTAAATTTATTACCACCATTAGAATAATTAAGTAAACGGTCTTATCTTTCAGCCATTTGTGGTTCACACATCCTCTCTGTTGGAAAGTGCTGTCACCAGTTGGGGAGGGATAACAGTGAAAAAGAAGAATGGGTATTAAAAGTGTCAAATTAATTATACTGTGGCTCCAGTTAAGCCCAAGATTAAATAACTGACAAAAAATAATTAATAATTAACAATGCACTAAATGATTGCCAGTACTGTATGATGACAGTATGATAACAAAAGAAAGCATTTGGTGATTACTTGATGATATTATACAAGATCTCTTGTGAAAATAATTTATAATAATAATGCAGATTATTGTTTATATTATCTATTAAGATCTAACCTAATTAAACAAATTAATACAAAGTGGCAATATTAGTAATAAATGACACTATAGGGTAGAATGGTTGGTACAGCTTATTATGACAAAATTTCTTAAGATCCATGCCATGTAAAATATGTCATGTTTATAGAAACTATTATTTATAGTATTTATTAAGATTTATTCTGGGTAAACAAACAATACAAACTGGAATCAATGAGTTCTGTAGAAGAATATTCCACCAAGGTTGTTGGCCTGTTTTTCACAAAATATATATATTTTTTAACCTGCTTCTTATCAGCTTTATTAAAATATATATTAATGTCATTTTAAGACTTACCCAAAGCATATTTTAATTATACAGAACAAAGAAAGAAAGAAAGAAATGTTTTATTTAACGACGCACTCAACACATTTTATTTATGGTTATATGGCGTCAGACATATGGTTAAGGACCACACAGATTTTAAAAGGAAACCTGCTGTTGCCACTACATGGGCTACTCTTTCCGATTAGCAGCAAGGGATCTTTTATTTGCACTTCCCACAGGCAGGATAGCACAAACCATGGCCTTTGTTGAACCAGTTATGGATCACTGGTTGGTGCAAATGGTTTACACCTACCCATTGAGCCTTGCGGAGCACTCCCTCTGGGTTTGGAGTCGGTATCTGGATTAAAAATCCCAGCCTCGACTGGGATTCGAACCCAGTACCTACCAGCCTGTAGACCGATGGCCTAACCACGACGCCACCGAGGCCGGTCTATACAGAACAAATACAACTTGGTCTACAGAAAGAATGAATGAATGAATGAATGAATGAATGAATGAAATCACTGCCACCACCATATCAACATCGTTTTTCTTCATTTTTAAATGCCGTTTTTCATAAGCACTTTTTCACTAAAAGAAAAATACCCGTCATACCACTGACTTAAATTTCATTTATTCTTAACAGGGATACTGACTGGAACAGTCCAATGTACCCATTAAGAGAGATTAATGCTATGATCAGGCCACAAGCTAGTGCTCTGTAACTTTGCTGTGTTTAACAACACCATAAGAGGAAAAGAAAGGAAATGGTTTATTTAACAATGCACTCAACACATTTTATTTACAGTTATATGGTGTCTGACATATGGTTAAGGATCACACAGATATTGAGAGAGGAAACCCACTGTCGCCACTTCATGGGCTACTCTTTTCGATTAGCAGCAAGGGATCTTTTATATGCATCATCCTACAGACAGGATAACACATACCACGGCCTTTGATATACCAGTCATGGTGCACTGGCTGGAGCGAGAAATAGCCCAATGGGCTCACCGACGGGGATTGATTCCAGACCGACCACGCATCAAGCAAGTGCGTTACCACTGGGCTATGTCCCGTCCCAACACCATAAGAAAGAACCTTGATAATCATCGGTTATTAGCTATATATAGAAGATACTCCCCGAGTGTCTTGTGATGTCATAATTTATTAGCACGAGTTGATAAAAGTATGAAATCCGAGGCTTGCCAAGGATTTTTATACTTTTATCAATGAGCGCTTATAAATTATAATATCAGAAGACATGAGGGGGGTATTCTTTTTATCATCCATTATCATTCTTTTCATTTGCGACAATTGTAAACAATGTCAGTAATGTGGGTTGAACGTCACTATATTTGGCAATGTAGACTCGTTAACTAGCAGAACGACAGTGGCGTGACATTATTAATAAAAGGGTTAGCGCTGAAAAATACATAGTGACGGAACAAAAAGAAGCGATATCTCCTATGAGAATATGGCAGGAGATATTGCAAATTATAGTGCAAGTGATATCTTCTACAAAAGCCTTTAATGGATGATAAAAAACATTCTAACATATAACATAGTCTTCAGAGGAAACCCACTACATTAGCAGCAAAGGATCTTTTGTATGCACTTTCAAACAAACAGGACAACACATACCACAGCCTTTAAAATAACAGTCCTGGGGTACTGACTGGTATAAAGTCCCCCAAAACAATGAAGAGTGCATGTGGTGCAGGAGGGATGAGATATCCTGCTACAGATCTCCTATAGGAGTGTAGGTCCTCCTAAGATCATGGAAAGCAATCACGACTTTGCCTAAAACATCCTTTTGACTCTGCCTTGTGCAGAGATACAGTTTGGTCACAGAATGCTGTTTCGTCTTTCAGATTTAATGGACAGTGATGAATGGGGAATTCAACTCGGAGAAATGAAATGGAATTAATTTTCTAGGATAATGGAGAACAGCGTGAAATTTTGCTTAATGACACCTCAAAAACAATGGATCTTTTATAATAAACGTTTTCTTTCAGACAGGACAGACAGTACATACCATGGGCTTTGATATAAAAGTCACTGTCTTAAAATACATATATAGCAATATAGAGTTTTTGCACTAGCTATGCTAGACACAGACAGTTTGTTTTTTGTAAATAATTACAAGCAAATATTCTGAAAGATGTACATGTTGATTCTTTAGCCAATTAAGGAGTGTCAGTTTGATAGATTGTGAAAGGGTTTTCTGAAATTCTTATTTAACTTTGGTATTTATCCTGTCTTAGCTACATGCAGCTTAAGTAACAAAGCCACAGAAATTGTTTTAACTAATTGCTTAGCTCATGTCAACACCTTGCCATGCATCCACCACATGTATACACTCATGAAAAGAAGGAAGGATTGTTTAACGTGCACATTCACAGCAAGCTGTTGTAGCGCACGCCTGTCTTGGGCACAGGCACCGACCTCTGCCGGTTTCTCTGTCCAGGACAGGAAAGGTGAGGGGGAGGGGTGCGGGTAGGAGGAAGGACCGCCTGCACTGGCAGGTGCAAGGGAGCACCAGCAGCCCGACCTTGAATTAAGCTTCAAGCAGGCTATCCTGGGCACACACCTCAGCTATCTGGGCTGTCTTTCCAGGACAGTGGGTTAGTTGTTAGTGGTTAGTGAGAAAGAAGAGGGTATAGTGGTTTTACACCTATACCTATTGAGTTGTTAAAACTTGCTCTGGGTTTGAGCCGGTACCGGGCTGCGAACCCTGTACCTACCAGCCTTGTGTCCGATGGCTTAACCACAACACCACTGAAGCCGGTCATGAAAGTAAAGACAAGGTTTAGCTTTAGAATATAGCTACTAGCATATATCCCTCGTCTTTGTTAGTGCCATGATTTCGCTGTCCCAATAAAAATATTCAGTAGTTGTTAATGTTAATAGGATAATCACGTCAACCAATAAAAACAGTCAGTAGTGGTTATACTGTCAACAGAATGATGACATTAACCAATAAAAACATTCAATTGTGGGCAATGACTAGTGGAGCATTGGAATCATTTTGATGGCTGTCTGCGACAACATAATGACTACGTTACAGCCATTAAAGTCATCTGTTACTTTACAGCAATGATTTCATTTGTGCAGCAGTATCTGCAGAGTGATTTCGATAAGCAGATTTCACACAATAACCTCAATCCTTGTTACCATACTATGTTCATGACAGGCGTGCTTGAACCAAGACTGAATCAATCACAGGCATACAGCCTCCCATTTTTGTTAGTAGAGGTGTGTGGGGGGGGGGAGGGGGGCAGGCTTATCTTTACTTGAATTAAAAAAAAGAAAGACATTTATTCATATTAGCATTACTGACAAACAGCTATATAGTGTTGCAAATGAATCACTGTGTATTTTTACATGGATTACAACCAATATTGTGAGTTTGAATGATGGAAATACATAGACCATTGGTGAAAAGGTTTCGGGCCAACTCATTTTGCTCAAATATGTATTGTTTTTTTTACCTGAATTTGACGATTTGCTCAAGCACTGGGGGAGCAGCTAGCTGACCTCCCACCCACCCACCCCCCCCCCCCCCCCATCTCGTACACTTACAGCATCATGCTGGGGTGTCGTTAAACATTCATTCATTCATTACAAAATCAATATAAACACATTATAGCTCTGATCCTCACAACTTCAGTGAACCATTAAACATACATAGACGCTTGTCAAGGAGACGACCATCATGGATTATTCTAAGACAAAGAACCAGTAACAATGATACATTATACACACACAGCACCCATGTCAGAAATCAGAACTAGACATTTAAAACAAAACAAATACAATGGAGATTGATGTCAAATAAATGAGATAAGTGCATCAGTAATTAAGCCTTAACGCGTACTGTCAATCAGTACATGATGACAGCAGGTAATGATAATTAATGTCTGAACATCTTCATTTCACAGGTACATGCAGGTATGTCT